>NC_058021.1:10307626-10457626 GCF_019176455.1 Solea senegalensis
TTATCCAACTCTGTCACTGTTTTAGTCACTGGTGGTTTGAAGACTTCACTGATTAATTTATTAATAACTTCATTACACAGCAAAAAACTATTAGAATTATCATCAGTCAAATATTCCAGTCTACTACAACTGTAGAAAACAATCACCTTACATTTATGTTTCTGCACATATCAAATCTAATTTTATTTATAAAGCACTTTAAAAACAAACAACTGAAACAAAGTGCTGTACATCAGAGATAAATTAGACAAAATATCAAAAATGACATCATAGGCCTAATAAACAATAAAGCTTACAATAAAATAATAAAATACAGAGAATAATAGCCCAGCAAATTAGAGACAGAGGCTTATTCTCATTTACAAGTATACACAGTACTCAGGTGATTGAAGACTGTCATTCCCTCCTCTCACATTTGCTCTTTTTCTCCATCATTGCCTCTGTTTGCAGCTTCGAGTTCTGCGCTGACCTTTGTCTTTGTATCAAAATAAAAGTACTCACCAACTAGTGAGGAATCAGTCAAATGACGGCACTTTTCACAGTAATTGTAGTCATAGTTTACATTTTGTGCAGATGTAAACACAAGACTGTATTTATATTCATTTTAGATGAAATGCACACTTTCAGTTTCAGTTGCTATTATATCATGTAACAATCTTGGAACGTGACATTTTTTTTTCCAACATGTAGTTATTGTGCGTTTGTACGCGAAAAATAGGGGATGTTAGTCATGGAAAATATCTGCTCGACTGCTGATGATAAAGATAAATGCTCAAAAAAAAAATCTCCTCCTACTCCTTATTTTTTTTAAAACAGGTTTAATGCAACATAATCCTTATATTTTGTATCACAACCACAGAAATGCAGAATTCAGATACACGTTATTGTGGTGTTTGTCTGGAGCAAGGTCACTTTGACCCGTGTGTTTGTGTTTCACCATTTGTGGCCGAGCAGAAAGCTACACCGAATTGCTGTCTTACTACTGTTAAACAAAACAGACGTGTCTCAACAAAACGCAAGAAGGAAATATTATAGCCTAGATCATAGAGATATTCAAATGACCATTCATGAAATAACATGTGATGGACAGAACAATACACTCCTCCAATTACCTTTTTTGCACCCATTTATTTCTGGAAAACATCACACACACAATACATGTACACACTGTGGTTGGATTTCTGAGATATTTGTGGACTTGGAAGGGATTAGCCCGTCACTGTTCTGTCAGGAACACGCCGTACTTTCTCGTACTCTCGGTGCCCTTCATATCAACACACAGATCAAAGTCAGAGACTGTTGATGTGAACTTTACACAGACTCTAGTGTGTGCCTCTGGAGAGTTACACCTGTGCTGAACTATGCTAAGATCAGATGAATCAGAATAGCATCTGACTGCATCTCCTCATGCACCCTCTCATCTGAAAACACACAGTAACATCCCTAACCCATCTCTGAATCATAAACCCACTCTGGTAACCGAGTGGATTTGTTATGTTCCTATTAAAAAGGAAAAAGAAACCTACAAGATGATTAGACTGAGGTGAGGAAAGGCTGTACATCACTTTCTGGATTAGGAAACTCTTTGTCTTCCAAAGTAAACACATCTTATGTAGAGATCAAGGTGATAAATAAAAGTATTTTTATAGTTTGTCACAAACAGAAAAATAATATGTGTCACTGTTGTAGTACGTCAAATGAGCTTCAGAAACCTCCCCAAACTTGACAAACCTGTGTTTGTGATTCTGGAAAGCCATTCCAACACTTACACAAAGTCATGTGTATGTGAAGGAAGTGCATATTTGGATCCACATATGTAAGGTAGCAGGTTTCCTCAAGCATGAGCTACATGAAATCCCAAACATTGTTATTTATATGGCAAAGTGGTGGTAGAGAGCAAACTGACACCAAATCAGGGAATTTCACTCAGAGGAAATAAAAAAATAAATAAAATAAGTATCATTTAGCCCACGTTAGGGCTCCCCCTAGACCAAGGACACAGATTCAAAAAGCACTTGCGAGATGTGACTCCTAAAATAAACAAATGTTTTATTCACATAATTGTGAAAAATACCCATCCATAAAAATATTTAATTGAGTCACTGTATTCGCACAAACTACACTACCTGCCCACAAAGCTGTGCTTAGCCAAACATGAAGTGTGGCTGGTAAGAGAAAGGGTCCTAATGTACACCACAGTGATTACCATAAACCATCCTGATGACACCCAAGTGCTGCACAGTTGAGAGACCAATGACGGACACCACCACGAGGGGACCAGCCGCTATCTGCCCCAAATCTCCGGCCCTGCAAAGAGACACACAAATCGTCAGTGTAGTCGACTCAAGAGCAGCTCAAAACAACTCAAACCCCCAAACTCACTATTGGGAAACGGGTTACAAAGAAACACAAATAATAACATGCACAAAACAATCTGAATAGCGTGACAAGGCAATCTAAAGAACAAAAGAACATAATCAAACCAAATAATTATTACAGAACATGCATTAGTTCAAATCGAGCAGCCGAAAGGAAAAGAAGAAGAACATACAAAAACAATAATCATAACTATCATTTAAACTATCACATAAAGCTATAGGAGTAACGATAGCGGAAGTAGTAGCTGCGATATGAAATCAAACAATAAAAGAGAGGGAGACAGAACAGCAGTCACGGCTTAGAGGCTGAGATTGATAGAGGGCCGCGGCACCGTGATTCACAGGCTGGCCCTTAAACTCCTTAACTTTGTGTGTAGAGAGCAGAAGCTACCTTCCGACCCCGACGTGTTGACCCGCAGTGGAGGTAGCACGCCTACAACACAGCTGACTCAGAGTGGACGCAAGTGTAACGCCACTACCACTCGCCGTAACTTGACAAATATGTACGCAGCAATCCTGAAGCATAACCTACCGTACGATTAGAGAGTATGGATCACAGATCGATCAGCCACAGCCACGCCGAACCAGAGCGATCACAGCGTGACGCCGATTCAGGAAGCAGCGCACGTCAGCGGCGCAGTCACCTGCACATACATATAACAGTGGGCGGCACTGCCCAGTCATTACGCACTGATGGCTGATTGAATTCTGTGTGGTGACTTCAGTGCACCTGTAAAGAACGCGGGTCACCCCAACTTGCCACATAAAAACAAAGTATAACTATATACAGTACTGAGCCTTACGCCACCACTAGATTCGATGTGCAATACTGTGACAACCATAGTGTTATAAAACAGCCAGAACATATGGGAAACATATGCAGTTTTAAAATATAAAAAATTGCTTCTACAGGTTAAAGTGTCAAGTATTTTGTGTGACCTACCCTTGAACAACAGCACGACCCTGGCTCTGTTAAACCTGGAGTGGAACCCTAATTAGTGTGATTGGTAACACCTGTGTTTGCTCTCCTATTTCATGTCAACACATATCTGCTGTGTAAAAGGTCTGTGACACCAGGTTTATTCAAGACATGCTTTCGCTTCAAAAACACGTTGTATGAGTTACATTTATCGACAGCTTGTTAATATATAAGACCACCTTTCAGTCACGTCATTTTAACCCAAAGTCTGGTAGCATAGCATATCAAAGCAGTAAAACCACACGGCGGTGGTCACTTGCTAAAACTCTACTCTCTATTAATATGTATTGATGTATTCAAACAGTTTGAATGGATGGCTAATTTTATGACTTCATATTCGATATGTCGTCCAAAATGTGAAAAAAGCGCAGTATGTCGTCCAAAAAGTCGAATCTGGGTGAAGTGACTTGAGTGCATTTTACCAGAGGGTTGCTTTGGTCCCACCTAGTGGACAAAGAGTGAATAACAGTAAGCAATGAAACACAAACACGACCACAGTTGTTCTTTGTGCTGTATATCCAATCATCCTGCTTTTAATACAAAGTCAAGATACAATATCTACATCCATGGTTTGAAAGGAAAGAACAGGTACATAGGTGAGGGGGATGGCATCATCACAGCTGGCCCTCAACACACTTTATATTATGTTTTGTGTGCGCCTTTTATATTTCTCTTGACACAATAATCAGAAATTGAAGGAATAACATGTTTCATATATTATGTCACACACTGTCAAGACTTCTGGACCACACATAAAGTTTATATTAGAATATTTTCAGATTTAAACAAGAACTTTGAGAGATGTGTGTGTGCGCGTGTAGCTGGGCGTTTCTGACCCGTTCTCTTTCAAAAATACACTTGCTACCATGTGCTCACCGGCAAACTAAATACCAACAGCTCGAGGTTTTCCACCAACAAAGTCTGCTCTATAAATCCTATCTCTTTTTGATGCCCTTGAACCAAACACGGAGGGCAGGACCATACCTCTGCTGCTATGACCACACCACTGCTGCTGCTACTGTACTAAGGTCAGGTGGGGGGGGGAGGGCATCACTGTAAACTTAAACTATGTGCACCTCTAATGTACATCTCAAGCTAACTAGTCGGACATCAGTAATCAGTATCAAATAGCACCCTACACAGAGGGCATACTTTATGATAATAAGCAAATAAAAAAAGCACCAAACCCAACCATTAAAAATAAAAAAACAAAAGGGGACAATATTATACATTTACATTGGCTTGCCAAAGAAACAGGTAAACATCATCTTATTGGTTATAGTTGCTAGATATCCCAAACAAATAAATAAAAACAAACCTAAAAAGTAACAAAATAGAATAAAATTTATATATTAAAAAAAGAAAAAAATCATATGAAATAAATATGACAAAGTGAACAATAACAATAAGGCTTTTTTTTTTGCAACAATAAAAACTACATCACATCCAATCCCACTTTATATCTTGTGCTCAGACGTATGTAATTGTACTGTATTAGGACTCCAATGATAGACGGTATGTACAAAATTGTGAACTCGCCCAAGATGTCTGATTCACTGGAACATTGCTGTGCTCTTCAGTTACCATGTTATGATTATACAATGTCAAATCAAGAAGATATACTGTATATCAATATCAAGGACTTTGCTGTTGTACTGGAGGAGACAGAGAGGAAACATCAATTGGTTATGTTGGGGTATTCTGTACACTGTAGTTTAGGGACGGATAGAGCTTTAACAGAGCTTTTATGGAGGGGGGAGAAGAGAGAGGACTGTTGAAAGTGAGTTATTCACCACTTGTGCAAAATGTTTTCTTGGACAGTGAAATATCAGGGGGATTTAATTGCAAAACGATGCAATTAAAGTAGCTTTAGAAGACAAAGATGATCAGGAAACAGGTTTCATCCTCAAGATACTGAACGACAAAAAAAGAAAAGTTCAACACCCAACCCATGAGCTTTAGGCAGCATGTTAGAACACAAGAAGTCAGTGAAAGGTAAAGACGTTCAATAAAAACACACACACAAACAATCTGCAGAAAGGGGCCGAGAGTTGCTTTCTATTTGTGAAACAAAGGGATTGAAGCTCAGCTCTTTCATTAGCATCACTTTCAACAAGCCACTGCCAAACTGTCACAATGGGACTGACATCAAGAGGATCTGAGCTGGAGGATGAACAAGGACTACAGCAAATATCAAGCAAGCTTTGCTGAATGAAGAATGCACCGGACTACAAATCTCAGCCCAGTTGAGGCTAAGACAGAGGACACAACTGGGGAGTGTGAACTGATCCTTGGCCGGCGTTTACGAGCGGTCTCTTGTCTGATATCACATAGTGCTGCATGAAAGATGGAGTCATCTCTCCTTGTAGGCCACAGTTCATGTTCACGCCGCATGGTTTTTCTTGGCACTGTGCAGTGGGTAGATGAGCATCTGCATGCTTTCCCAGCAGTCCTCAGTGTGGTGAGTCCAGAACTGCAGGCTTGTGCTGAGGCATCACCTGGTAATCTGCTTTTAAACTATAATCAGAATTAACTGTGGTAGAAGTAGCCACCTTTGACTCACAGACACATAGAAACGTTTACCATTGCACTCTGTACCCTTTAGTACAACAAACCAATGAATACAAAGTTGAGGATAAAAAGCCCATTTAGGGTGCAGCAAATATCCAGGCTCTTTGTGTTTCCTGTTTTGTTTTAGTTATTTTATCTTCTTTTTTTTGTATTTTATACACATATAGTATGGTAATTCCTGTTGAGAAGCCGTTTGTATTTCACTGGTTCATATTGGCGATAGCTGACCACAACACACATGTATTATACGTCCTTCACACTGGAACACTGAGGTAAGTATATGGATTATACATGAATAGTCTCCACACCCACCAGTCTCTCAGGTGAGGTCCTGGTGAGTGTGAGTGCTGTTAGACATAGATTTCTTGTTGCTCTTTTTGTTGTTGCTTTTTGTCCTTGTCGGTGTACGTGTCATCTTTGAATTGCGCTCCCAGAAAAGTTTCAGTGCTCACGTTTGTTTCAGGCTGTCTTTCTTTTTGTTTCACTTGTTGCTTTGTTTGTGGAACGTTGAAGCAAAAGGATGGAGGGACAGCTTCACTTATGTTGCATAGTGGTCAAAGCTACCCAGGTATTCCAGAGCAGCCTGGTAGCAGAACTGGTACTCATCCTGAGTGAGACACAGACACGTGTAGAATTGTTATAAACAGTAGAGTATATACATGATTTGTGTTATAAATGCACAAAAGCACTATGTTTAGCTGGCAACTCACAACACGGAAGATTCTCCAAATATACAACTGACAGCTTCATACAGTAGTTTTGGTTCACAGGAGCTTTAATTTGTGGGTTGATAAAATTCCATAAACAAAATTGCATTGTTAAACAGCTAAAAATAAGACTTTATGAATGACTGTAAAAGTGTTTTTACAAATAATGCTTTAACGACTCGACAAGTGAGGGACGATTTAAGTTTGATTGTCTAAGCAATATCCAGGAAAGCAGCATAAAATAAACACTTAACAGTGTTTTCATACATTTAGTATTTCCACATAAAACTATATGCAAATGAAAAAACAAATCTCCTCATACAAATTGTTTTTATATAGATGTACTTTATGAGGAAATCGTATAACCGTGGATATAACATCTGATTAATATTTACACTGTTTTGACCAACACTGAGTGTGCAGTAACAGATCATCCTTGTGTCTGTGCTGACGCTGAACAAAGCAGTGTTTACCTCAGTTTGCACCATGGCTGGTCTCTGTGTCCGCAGCATTTTGACAGTCTGGAAGATGTCCACCGCTCCTTCGTAACGCATCCTCTCCAGGACAATACTCAGAGTGATGAAAACACCTGTCCTGCCCACACCAGCACTGCACAGACACAAAGGAAAACACTTCATTATAGCTTCTCAGAGCGGCTTACTTACTTACTGACATAAACATGCCACAGTCCAGTAACTGAATGTAGCTTTTCTTACCTGCAGTGAACGCTGATTGGTCCGTCCTGACCAAACTGCTCCTTGGTTTTGTGCACTTGGCCAATGAAATCGATGAAGCCCTCGCCAGACTTGGGCACACCTTGCTCTGGCCAATCGGTGAATTGGAACTGACGAACTGTCCGCGATTGGCCGTCCTGGAGGGACGAGGAAACGATTTGAATAATGGCACACAGCTGATCTAGTCTGAAAATATCTGTTGTCTTTTCAGCACAGTCAAATGTTTATTTTGAGGACAGAGACTCTGCCAAGGAATATCCTTTTTACCTTCTAATGATTACTGTTATCTGACCCTGGATCAGTGGCTGTGGTTAACTTCAAGCTGTAACGTCAGTATGTCTGCTATTGTCAGCCACTCAGTACGCAATTACATCTTTTCTCCTCTGCTCAGCCTTCCTGACTCCCCTTTAATG
This sequence comes from Solea senegalensis, assembly GCF_019176455.1. NCBI lineage: Eukaryota > Metazoa > Chordata > Actinopteri > Pleuronectiformes > Soleidae > Solea > Solea senegalensis. The sequence continues at coordinate 10,315,409 of NC_058021.1, forward strand.
GAGATCAATAGAGCATCTGTCGATGTGGCGTCAGTGTGGGACAGGCTTAACTAGAGTTATCTATGACCGCCACACCGCGCACGAGCGGATGTGCGCGGCTACGGACAGGTCTCGCGTATACACTGTCAAGATTGTCTGGAGACAGCGCTGTTGAATGAGTAATCTGTCGATAGTGTTAACCTGTAGTGTTAGATGCATTAGACACATATACGTACAAACACAGTAACACACTACAGGTCGATGGGACATGCAGAAAAGTCGCTGCCATCCAAAATGCAACTCACAAACACAGACATGGAAACTCACCCTGGCATCCGTGACTTTGAACTCCCGCAGAATGTACTGAGGCATGTTATACTCTGCCATAGGGTCCACGACGAAGTACTGGTACCTGGCTGAACGCTCGGCCGGCCAGTACTGGTGGCACTTCTCCTGAGAGAGTAGAAAAGAAGAAACATATTGATCCACTGTTGTACACGGTGGCATTTTCCTATAACTGTTTCGTGTTTACACATTTTCTCCGTACCCGTCCCATTTCTCTCAGTTTAGTGAGCATGACAACTATAGTGGAGTTGTGTTCCCACAGCATCCTCCAGAAATCCTCTGTAGTCTCAGCCAGTGGTCCCTGGGTGGCGATGTAGCCTCTCTGCTGCCTACACACACACACACACACACACACACACAATTACATTGAACATTATTTATCTTTTAGGAAATTCATTAGCGTAAAAGCGTCAGTGCACATCGATATATATGGCACATAGTAATCCTCTTATATCAACAGAAAGGTGAGCACTTGTAGTACATCAGCATTGAAAAGAGAAATGTAAAACAAAATAATGGTGTAGGATGTAAATCAGCCATTAATGAGTCTAAAGGACCTTTTGTTGCTTACAAAGCTTGACATCGACCCTTTTAGTCCTGAAAATGAGTGTTTCTCTGGCCTGAAGATAAGTGACTGTACTGGCTGTGTGGGACGTAAATGGAGTCTGTAGCGTTCAGAGTCCCATTTTATGGTTCTTCTGTTGTTGCACGTGGTGATTAGCGGGTTCCTGTCCAAGTCCAGTGATTTTGCTGCTCACTTTTATGATTAAGTTTAATAGGTTGTGATGACATAAGAGCCAAAACCTGGCTGTAATGTTGAATGTGACGACTGGTTCAATAAAACATCTGTAGACAAAAAAAAGAAACTGGGACTGATATTTTTTTGGACATTTTTGGAGTTTCCTCAGGAAGATGAGGAGTTTTTGACATTTGGAGAAAATGTTTTCGATACTGGGTTTGTGGTCAATTATTCTTCCTGAATATTTGTGCAATTCAACCCTCTCTATTGGCTGGTTATTAACCAACAGTGTGGGAGTGAAAATGTCCGGTTTGGTGACCTGAAGCCGGCCTTCATTCTTGTTTCTTACTCCTCAGACTTAAAAAAGGAGGACAGGCTTCAGGCAGGAAAACGTGTGTGTGTACACACTCTGAATGCCTGAGTCATCACAAGCACTTCTGCATCTGCCCCCCTTCACAGGGACTGAAGCGAGCACAGTACAGCCAGACAAACGTGTACAGCAGTGACAGATCTGACAGGATTTGACAGGTGAGAGTGCTGCGGTGAAAACCTATCCACTCCATTCACTCATCAAGTCATCATACGGGGGGGACAAAGGGGGTCAGGACGTATTAGTGTTTCGTGAGAGGAAAACACACACACACACACACACACATACCTGTATCCGTCTATGTAACTGGCATTGATGTAGTCAGAGCCTTCCAGGCCTCTGATTGGCTGCAGGCAGACGCGGGTGGTTTCATAGGGCATGATGTTGACCAGTCGGTTCTTGAATTTGTTGCAAGGCAAGTTGGCCGTGACAAACCGGGACGTGTGGGCTTTGGTGTTTGCCAGTCGCTGTAGTGAGAGAGAAAGAGTGAGTGAGAGCGTAAAGGAACCACATGTGAATACAAAGATTTAAAAATTTTAAACTATTGTCTAGAGCAGGATTATTTGCGTGGTTGCTGTTGTACAAAGCTACTAGTGTATTCTATACTCAAATACTTCTAAAAGCAAATATGGCTGCGAGTTGGGACATTAAGACAGGCAAAACAAAAAGATTCTAACACAAAATATTGTTAAGGACATTTTTAATTTCAACTTCTTACTAGTAACATTTTATATTACATTAAAGTAACAACATGTTTGAATTATGGTAATAACATCTTATTTCTAATTATGTGTAATATCCAGCTGGGTAATAATAATGGTAAAAGTGTTGTGTTAAGGAGATAATATTACAGTAATATCATATAATATCCTGGTAACTCCTGGTAAAAATCAGTGTAATACCTTCAAATTAAAATGTTTGAATTGGTAATTACCATGTTATAAAGTTAAAATGCATCCTTTGTCATGTCCCACATACTTTTTCCATTGTTATTACTTCCCTTTTACAAAAATGTTATCACACAATTACCATATTATATATTTACTATATGGTAACGTCAAGTGTACCAACTTTGTCAACTGTTTGAATGATTAACATGCTTTATATGAAATTTAAAACTAATATTAAGTTTAAAGACACAAGCAACCTGTGATGAGGGACAGCTTATAGACAGAACTGCATTTACAAAGAAATGAGTAGACCAACTATTTTTCCCCATTCCAGACAAAACCATAGAGTTTAAAAAACTCTACCCTTGGCTTTCCTTTACCTTAAACTCCAGCTCCATGCCAGTGACATGCTCTCCACTCTCCACCTTGGACAGCTTCTGCATATACGAGTACAGACTCCTGGCAGCCACCTCGGTGTTCCCACAGGCCACAGCTTCCAGCAGGGCCTCGTGAATGAAGCTGTACTGATCCTCCGTCTGTACCATGTAGTTCCTCTGCGAACGCATCAGGGTCACATGACCGTAGATGTCCACGGTGCGCTCATGTCGAATGCGCTCCAGCATGGCATCGATGACGATGAAACAGCCGGTGCGACCAACCCCAGCGCTGATGAGGAGAGAGGAATAAGAGAAACTATTTGACTTCTGAAATGAATCAGTTGTGAAATAAGGGTAGCGTTCATAGCACGGACACTTCTTTCTCTCAACATTTCCACAGCAACACCTTTTAATGCATTCAATCATGCAGTTGTTTGGATGAACTGCTTGGCAGGCCCTATGGAAAAATGTTGTTTGTGCCTTCAGTGTTTGTGTGTGTGTGTGTGTGTGTGTGATGTAAGTATACCTGCAGTGAGTAATGATAGGTCCAGCATCTGGAGGGTTGCAGGCTTTGACCCTGCGGAGGAAGTTGAGGAAGGGAGTGGGATACTCCGGCACACCGTGATCTGGCCAGGCTGTAAACTGGAACTGCCGCACCTCTCTCCGCTCACTGTTGCCACTCTAATGTAAGGAACGTGGACAGAAAACTGCCTTTAAGTCACTGAAAACCGCTGGTGACTGTACACGTGTCAGCTCCAATTCCACTGCCCTTTTTATCATAGTCAAAAAAAAAATGTCACCTACCTTCATACAATGATACATTCAAAAAACTGAACAAACCCTTTATTCAAATTCTTACACTGTACAGTACATGAGGCAGGAATAGAAAAACACCAGCATGGCAAAAATGTCCATGAAAATGTCTCCTCCTTACATATCTCCTAACTTGACGTGTCACAACTCATCAATGACAATTTAGAGAAGCACTTGGAAGCTACACTTGGCCTAGTTTCTGTGTTTGTTAAGTAGGCCATCGAGACATGCCAGTCTGACAGTCCTAGATTAGCCCCTTGCTGTAAGACAGTGCTCTGCCTCCAATAGAGATCACATCACAGCACCTGACACAGGGAGCCGTGGCCTGGTTTGAATACGTACTAATCTATTGTCCTCTGAGTATCCACATTCATTACTCATGCATTAACGATGGAAGCGCATTATTCGTTTAAATGTTCCTGGTGCCTGGCAGTAAACTTGAGGGATCAAAACAGCTTTCAAAGGATGAGAATTCAACTACAACAGAGTGGAAAGGTGGATCAAGAAAGGAAAGAGCAAACAAATGTACCTTGTGTAGGGAGAGTGTGCGCACACAGAAAGTGGCTAGCTCCATTGTGTCCAGCAAGGTGACCTGGATCATCCCGTATGTTTCTGTGCCGCGGCTGGGCCAGTACTGATCGCACTTTATCTGCATTCATAAGAGAAAAATACATTGTAAGGCTGGACTGAACATTCCATATATTCTATTGCATGTTTTTTTTTTTTTAAACCAAACAGATCCAGCTAAATGTACTGTTACTGTTATACAGTGCTGCAGACAGGGAATATATCAGATGTGGATCAATATGTTCACTTGATATTGCTGTAAATGAGCGTTAATGATTTATAAATATAGGTTGTATGTATTAGGGTGGAGAAAAAACAATATCCTGTTTTTAACCCTTAGAAAACAGAGCATTTAGGCTGCTTTTTTTTATTTTTAAAAACATATATACATACTTACATACATTGTTCAGCACAACCTAAGCAATCTGATGAAATAATTCTAATTCCATTTTCACCAACTATATAAACACACCTCAGCAATAAATACGTCACAGTTCAAAGTTCATTTTTATGAACAAAAATAAATGAAAAATTGTCTGTTTCATGACTTGTGCACTACCTTTTTTTTGTAATGTGTGATCTAAAATGAATCATATCTTTGACCTTAACAACACATAAAAAGATGAAAATGTAAAGCCTGAAGAAACCATATCAGAAGTTGTGTATTAAGACAGTGAGACACATTTAAAAATTACTTTCTCACCCAAATTTGTGATTTCCCTCAAAAATATTTCAAGTTATGTTTATCAATGTTAACTACAATCCATGGTTTTGAAAAGACATTTTCTGTTTTACTTGAAGCATGTTCTTGTGTATCTTGTTTTAAGAAGCTCTATTCATTTTGGCCCAACATCTTCTTTCCTTTTCTTACAGCATTAGCTTCGTGACACTGAGTAGACAAAGCTTAGCCCTATTAGTGTAGGCAGATAAATGTGGCAGTTGACTTAAAACATTCTGTTATACATGTTATAAACCACTGTCCTGCTCAATATAGAAATTGACTACCATGAGGTTTTGGAAATATGACTCATGGGCTGACGTCTAAAGAAATGTATTATTCAATTTATTTTAAGGTGTAAAAGAATATTACAATTAGACTATTAATACTATTGAATTGAAGCATAAATAATATATACGTATGTATGTATGTAAAGACCTGGTTCCTTACCCGAGACTTCTCCTCCAGGCGTGTCATCATGACAACAGAGGCAGACCGCTGCTCCCACACCATCCTCCAAAAGTCCCCAAATGTCTCCGACAGTGGCCCTTGAGTAGCAATGTATGCATTCTGCTTCCTGTAGCCGTCGATGTAGTTAGCGTTGATGTAGTCGCTCCCCACGATACCTGCGGAGAAGACACTTGTGAGGCTTTTGCTAAACTGCAATCTGCATATGCGACATAGTGAATTAACCTTCATGTATGACATCAAACAGCCTAATGAACTGCTTGTTTCTCGACAGCTGCTGGATGACTAGCGGATGATAAAAAAAACAAAAACAAACAAGGCTGTGTTGCTGTAAATGCATGAGCTCCAGATCAAATCCATTCTCCCCCTCCTTGTTCCGGAGGAGTGCTGGCTGCACTTGAATGAACACACGCTGTTTGTCAGTTTCATGCCACTGCACAGAGCCGGTCTGCAGAACTGTTTGCAATTTCAGATGTCATCAATCTGTAGAGCTCTCTCTCTCTCTCTTTCCTTCCTCTTCGGTGTTCACACTTTTCAAACATTAATACACTCTGACTCTCCTATTTGATTCTCAGCTTCTTTAACCTGCTTTTCTTTTACCTTCAATTGGAGCCATGATGACTCTCGTGTGGTCGTATGCTATGACATTGGCATAGCGGTTTTTGGGCTTGTTGACCTCCAGATTTGAATGTTCCCAGGTGAACTGCTGACTTGGGTCGATTGACTGGGAAGAAGCAGCAAATATAGACACATTAGCAGCGTAGTAGTGTACTTGAGGATGGAAGAGAGTGCATTCTAATGTTGACAAGTTATAGCAATTAATTGCACGACTGAATAAATCATGAACATATAGTCTGCACACAGAGATATAGATTTTAAATAAGATTTGCTTTATGAAGCTAAGGCTTAACATCCTTAAGAAATAAGCCTGCCATCTATTTATTCAAATTGAATAATAAGTTATTTCACACCTCATACTCCTGGGAGAGTCTCAGGTTGTCGTTTGCTTTCAGGAGCTCTATGTGCTCGGCCAGCTCACTGATGGGGATGGGAGGATGGCTCATCATACCTGCATGACAATAATGGTCAGAGGTGAAGCCGAGTTCAGCTGGAATAACTCAAATTAGTGCGGGGTGACATCACTCTCATCCAAGGATATGAAGATTATTTTAAAATCACAGAATATCACATATTAAGGAACACGCTGAGGCAGAAAATCAATTTTGATCCATGCGTGAGGACAAAGTGAGGAAGCTTCCGTTCGTTTGTAAGTTGTTTTTCTTTGATAAATTGCTTTCTGCGTGATCACAGGAGCAACTAAGCAAGGCAAACAGACAGGACACTAATTAGGAACGTTCCGCGCACACATACTGGCACAAACAGAAAAGAAGCAACCTATGCTGCCTGCTGGCAATTCTGGGAAGGGGAAGGGGAAGCAATAGCAATCTATTTTCCATTCACAAAACAAATATCTATTTCAATAAATCAAATGTTTCAATGAACACGATAAAAAAATCCATTTGACATCATTGCCCAGACGCATTTTCAACGTGTCTTGGATTGAAAAGCATCTGGACGCATTACAAAAAGTGTTAAAGCCATTCTGCTGCTCCAGCTATCAAAACCAGGCTCAATGGCTATTTTCTCCCAGAGCCTGGAGCTGCAGCACCCACAGGTAATCACGACAAAACACTCCTGTCACAATGAAAATGACCTCAGACAGCATCAGCCGTTTTTTGGCAAACAAATTTCATCTTGGGTGATCATCTCAAAGGCACAAATCTCAGGGGAAGTGAAGTGTGTGTGTGGATGGAGCCTCAGTGTTGTTGCCACAAGGGGATTGAATAGCAGAGCTGAAGTGCTCTATTCAGTTGCTTCTAATATGCGTCACAGGAACATAGATAAAAAAAGACCTTTATCTGTGGATGAACAATAAAATGGCATCATTGTAGTTTATATAACTTGGCAGGTAACAGCTACACCTTTTCACTGTGGCAAAGTGTTGAAAAGGTGACAAATCATGCCACCGTTTCAACAAGGAGGTTTCCATAGACTCTAACTGCAAAAGTAAAAGTGACTGATTTGATCCCATGTGTCGTTTGAATGCTGCTAAGTGCTTCATTGGCCTGATGTCACAAATCAAGCAGATGTGTTAGAATACAAGGAGCAGCGACATCCATGCAGTTACTTCACAGTGTTTTTTTTTTTTTACTAGCAATGCCAGTTCCTTTAAGAAAAACGATTTTTAAACACATTTTGATGTGACATATCATCATGACCATTAAACTTGACTCAGAAACATTCAAGAGCGATAAGAAAATCTGTTCTGGTGTGCTGTCTGCGGCACAGCATGTGGACTGTGGGCGATCAGAGATTTTGTCACACCGTTATGACTCAACATGACTAGACACTGACTGTACTACCTGGGCAGTGGCCATTCTGCTCTCAAAAAATGACTTGAAGCTGCCAGGTGCATGTTGGTTGTGAAGCGGGGGAGTATTTCACAATCAATGCTGCATAATTTTACCGAGGTTAAAATAGCTGCATGAATATTTCACTATCACATGATGAGAAATTGGAGGTGAGCTTTAATATGCAGATACCGACTGTGTGTTTGGGTGTCTGCGTGGGCACGCGCTTGCATACCGGGAGTCTGGAAGTTGATGCGTCTCATCTCCACAGGATCCGTTGGATGATGGGCCATCATCTCAGCATTACTCAAAAGGCTTTTGGTTCCAGGCTCGGAGTCCTTGCGTTTGCTGCTGAGACACCGGTGAATCACAATCGCAGTTAGCACATTAAAAAAAAGAAAATTAAACTTCAGCACAACTACTTGGTTTGAGAAAATAGTACATTAACAGATATGGCGTTTTAATGTGGGTTAATATGAATAATAATAAAAAAAACATAAATCTCACCTGTCAGGTTTGCTGCTTACAATGAAACAAGAGCAAGAGAGGGAATAATAAGAGGAAAAGGGGGAAGGAAACAGACAGATTGTTAGAGAAGAAAATCAATATTTTGCATTTGTATTCAAAAGCTTGATGCTTGCAGCAGATAACACAAGCATACAGCAGGGATAGGATGGTTGATAACTGCCTGAGGGGAGAACACACGTCTAAACTGTAACAAATTTGATGAATATCTGAAAATCCACATTAAACCATTCTGGTACAAAAAAAACAACAATCCTAAAGCCTTTATATTGATATGCACTGTTAAAAAAGGCAGTGTTACACTGGCTGAAATCTCCCCATGTTCATTAGACTCTCTCCAGCAGACTAACATTTGCTAAAAGTGGCATCTGGAATGAGTGTTTTTAAATCCTAAAGCAATTATTTAAGATTCTAATATGTAGTAAGGAGTGTTTGCTCTAAGCACAATTGCCCCGCAAGAGAAAATGATAACAGAGTAAAGCCATCCGTATCCTGTGAGAGTGGGAATCAAAGCTGCTGTGGCATTTACCTGGTCTCAGCAAAAGTCTATGTTTGTCTCACGGTTGTGTGATTTGACATTTGGTTTTTATGAAGTTCACTCCACTCACTTCTTGTAAAGGAGGATAGCGATGACAATACAGATGATGAAGACCACAGCGAGGACAGGTCCCACCACCCAGATCAGACCATCCCCTGCGTCGAAGGGCTGGGGGTCTGAATCTGGGGCAATTACTGGATCTGTGTACGGGCTGGCCACATACATTTTCTGAAAAATACACGTTAAGACACATCGTCAGGGAGTGGTGTTGTTTTTGTTGGCCAGGGTCAGTATTATGAGAAGGAAATATCATCATAAAAAGATGTTACATAGTATTTAGCATTTCATTTAGTCCTGAAAAAAACACACTAATATAGGCATTTCTGTAACGTTCTGTAACTGTGACCAGCATGGTTTCATGTGAAACTACATTTCATCAGTCTTTGCATTTCAGACAACATATAAAGAAAACACCGACACTATGACCTTGTTCCTGTCTGAAATGGTTTCATATTTAAGGTCTGAAGTGGCTTTTTATTAGTTCTAAAGGAGCCTAACCCAAGAATAAACGTGCTCCAAATAAAAACAAACATCTAACATGAAATAAAATCTATCCTAATTCAAGATGTGTATTTATTTCTATTTCAATTCAAATCAATGTGCATGCCAGCACAGCACAAGGCAATATCTCTTCTACTGACACTTTAAAGAGAGAGCATCTCTCTTTATTAGCATTTATGATCAAAGTACATGAAGGTTATTGCTTTTGCTTACAATAATTTGACTGACGTCAAGCAGTGAAGCCATATTATTGATTATAAGGTATAGTGACAGCCTCTGGGGGAGACACAGCGCCGGAGGGGTGGGGGCTGGTTATAAGTGCTGAAAGAAAACAAATGTGACACAGTGGTTTTCATACCCCGGTAGTGGAGTTGAGTTCAGCCAGGATGAAGAAGACATACTCCTGCCCAGGCTCCAGAGCTCGGTTTTCAAAGCCTCCATAGTCCAGCTGGTCTCCCAGGGTAAAGAAGGCTGGTAGGGTGGCAGGTGTGAAACGGGCTGTGATGTAAGCACGGCGCAAGTCCACCTGCTTCTGCTGCCGGGAATCCTTCTGCCTTTGACTAATATCCTTTAACAGCTGAAACAGGAAAGAAATAAAAAGAGATGGAAAAGAATTGAGCAATAGTTACAACATTAATGCTGAATTAAAAAAGCGTTGCCAGTTCTTCTCGGTGATGGAATTGTACGTGTGTGTTCATAGGTCCTCTCCTCATATTAAGAACAGACAATAATATGGAGCTGTTATTGTGGTGGTCTTCACCTCCTCTAGGTCCATTTCATCTGGACTCTTGAGGTGTCTGATGACGCCACGCCCTCTCCTCAGTGGAACCACAACAACATAAACATTCCTGTGTGAGAAAGGACAAAACAACATAAGCAACCCTTTTCATGTATCCTAGACTTGTCAGTTAACCCTGAGCGTATCGCAGACATCACTTTTGCGCACTTTGCATTACTGTAATTATGCGACAGTTTGTGCTAAAATTGCAATGGTCTCTAAAATCTCAGTTGCACGTCAAAGCCCAGGTGTGGTTATTATGGTAATTTCACTCGAGAGGAAAGAGTTGGATAAACGTGTGTACATAGTTTCCATTTTTTGGTGTGTTTTTGCTCATCGAGACAAAGACTCAAACAAATGTTATTTTAAATATGATTTAAAATAGAAAAAAAAAAAAATTTCTTCAATTTAAATTGTTAAAACACTATGCAGTAACATGCAGTACATTGTAAATAACTGCCAGATATTGAAAGTTAAAGTTATTCTAGAAAACTGGGCAAAAGCACTTACGGGACATTTTCTGGCCCTTTTATGGTTCAAATAAGCAAAAAAGTCCAGACGGATATTTTTGAGGATTAGGTGTTTAAGGGTTATGTACGATAACGCTCACATGCACCGTGATTATGTCAAATGCCTGGAAGACAATTCTATCATTCTACCATTGCATCTTTCAGTCTTACTTGACAGGACTGCGAGTCTCCAGCGACGGCAGGATTATGGTGACCGTTGTCTCTGTTTCACGGGTGTGGTCAATTTCAGGGCGGCGGATGGTGATTGGTGGAGAGGTCTTGGCCGTAATGCGGTGGCGAAGGCCTCCCATGTTGCCCTCAGGAGCAGTGATCTTGAAGTCATAGCTGGTGTCGGGCTGAAGGTTTGGAATGACTGCCTTTTTCAGCCGAGCGTCCACCTCCATCTTCAGTCGATTATACTCCACCTTGGGAAAAGGAGAAGGTTGGTGAGTTAACAAAGAAAGGCCAAAGGAAAGACACTTATACTCTACGCTGATGATATTACATTGTACTTTAATACTTGATCACCCATTAAAATGACACATTTTGTACTGTTTATACCTATTTTCTGTTGAATTCAGAAACTTGGATGAGACTATTTGTATCATTAAATGTAAAACTACTACCAGCAGTTGGCTAAACAAATGTGGAACAAGCCTGGATAGTCCAAAGGTAAGAAAATCTGCTCACTAATTAACACAATGTATCTCTGTTTTATTCATACAAAAGCAAAAGAAACAAATAACTGTTTTAATGTGCAAATCTATTTATTGGCCCAGACCAGTTGCCCAGCAACCAAGTGAAGACACAAGGCCAAGAAATGATGATGTATAACCCCTGTAAAACATGTTTGTCTTCAATAAACAAACAAGACGTAAGGTGTTAATTGGTGGTTTTCATCGAAGCTGGTAGATTTTGTAATAAATCTTCGTGAAAATCTATATAATGTCCACATCCCGCAGGGCGAGCAGAGGGCCCTTAAAGTTAAACTCTTCAACAGTTGTTAAAATACAGAAACATATGCTACATACCACAATCACCTAAAAACACCTTGTAAATACACTGCATTATGTAAGACGTGATCACATTTACAGACTGAGTGCATGCAGCAGATTACGGACGTACAGTGAAGCGGTATGGATTGCTGCTCTCAGGAAACTCCCAAGTCAAAAGAACACTGGTCTTTGTGGCCAGATTGACTGAAAAATTCCTCGGGACATCTGCAAAGAAGAAGAAAAAGAAGAAGAAAGAATCAATCACGGTGAGGATTTCGATCACATCACAGGCTCCTCTGCTTCCCGGCTGCTAACCTGTAACAACGGAGAACGCATCAGTAAGTTCTGTTACAGGGCAAGAGTACATGATGGTTAGCAGGATGGGCAGGTGATGAGGAAAGTGAATGGCAAGAGAAATAAGGTATAACATAACAGAGAGTACAGCTGCTGAAATGTGACATGCCACATTCTCCGAGTGTAAGGCCGTGTCTGTTGGACTCACAATTCACCATGTCAGCAAAGGCTTTGGAAAAGGTGGCAGTGGAGGTCTATCTGATAAAAAAGCTTACCTGCAGATACAGCTCCAGATGCCCGCTTTCACTTGAACTCAACACTTGAACACTTACCTTCTACATTAGATACTATATATCCCAGCCCTGTATTGACTTTTACCTGAGGGTCTGTGATAAGCAGTGCTCTTGAGGCAAACATCCATTAACATTCAGCCTGCTTCCACTGGTGGTGAAGGGTAGGTGATGAGGGTATAAGTGAGTGACTGGAGGAAATTGGGGAGTAGTCATGGTCCCCTGGACTTTGCTGTTCTCAGCTTCTCTGAAGGTGCACAGGTGAAAGGTTGACCTGTAAGAACTGGCCAAGACTTAATTTATTTTTGTGTTTTGGAGTGAGTTCCACAGGAAGGGGAGCAGAGATGTGAAGCTGAACCAGTGCTTACAAGGTTAAGGGTGTTTCTATGGCCCTAGGCCAGCCCTACCTGTTTCAAAGGCCAGTGTTTGGCACAACAGAGGTGGGCTGAAAGGGCCTGGCCCTGCCTTGTTGTGGGCTCTTAGCTGCAACTCGTAGGCTGTGCTCTGATTAAGGCCCGAGATGGTGTAGCTGGAAACACTCGCTGGTAGTGTGATCAGCCATGGGGGAGCAGGGAAGACTGGTGAGGAAGAGGGGCCAGGATCAGCAGATGGTTTGGGGCCATCTGTGCCCTGCTTGTAAGCTATGGTATAACCTGTAATGATACCACTGGAGTCCTCTGGGGCAAGGGGAACCCAGGAGAACTGGATGGAGCAGCAAGTGGCAGTGACAATGTCAGATATTTTGGGGTACCCCAAGGGAGGCAACATGGGGACTGTTATTTCCTGCTGCACTACATCACCGTAGCCTGCTTTGCTCTTTGCGGAGAGGACAAAGATATAGGTGGAGCCTGGGGAGAGGTTTTGGACAGTGAAGTTTTTCTCGCTATTTGTGAACTCCACTGTGGTGTCTAAAGTGGCATTCTTCAGGCCAAACTGTAGGCGGTAGCCCTCTATTTGCACTGGCAGCCCCTGGCTATCAGACCCTGAGTCAGAGCGTTCTAGAGGAGGATCCCACCGCACCACAACTGATGAAACTGATCCTGGATGCACCCAAAGGGAAGGAGGGCCAGGAACTGCAAACAAAAGAGAAGGCAGCAAAAAATCAATTGTAACACACACACACACACACACACACACATATATATATATGTGTCTTTTAGATGAATTAGAAATGATTGGGTTTGTTTTCTCCAGGCTCCTGGGTATAAATGACACTATACCCAGTGCATTGAAGTGCAAATGCTTACCAATCCCTGGGGTCTGCACCAGCTTGGCCTTGCTGTGTGCTCCATCCCCTTTGGTGGTGTATGCTGCCACTGAGACAGAGTACACAGTCTCTGGTTTTAGATCACCCAAAATCAGCTCCTGTAAAGGAAAAAAACAAAACACAACACTCAAACTGTGTTTAAAGGTACAATGTGTAAGACATGTACACTGTGTAAGACATGTACTGTGTTAAATGAGAGAAAGACCATGATATGTCATTAGAGATGAAGGATGAAAGATGCCCACAGACACACTTTGACTCTCCAAATATGAATCTAATAGGTTCAATTTATAGACAGATATGTGCATATATGTGTATGTGCACGTGCAGGGGGTGTAAGTGCATGCCCTTGTTTCTGTGTTAGAGAAACTTTCGCAATCAGTGCTCAACTGTGTTTTGATTTGGGATTACTGCACCCATTCTCAATTGCCATTGGTACATATTTCACATATAATTTTTCTCCAATTAGAGAATACATTGTTGTTGTGGGATACCTTAAACTAGAGTACTCTAGACCAAGCAAATGAAAAAGTTTAATCTAAATACTAGTACTAATACTTTGTAATAATGGTTTTCTGTAAAGTGAATTCAAGTATTGTTATGTGGAATGTCAGTACTTAGCAATAAGAAAATTAACAAAAAGGAATCATCAAAAAGCTTAATCGCAACTAATTCACTCTCTGAGTACGGACTTAATGGGTATTTTATGACTTAAATTATAAAATGAGAAGAGAATTCTGGGTAGTCTGCACTCACATATTGGGTCGAGTCGTCCTCCTCCTCCATCTTATCCCACAGACATTACATGCCCCGCAGGCAGCGAGAGACAGATGAGAGAACGCGTGAGTCAAGGGAGCAAAGAGAGGGATGTTTAATGATAATAATAATAATAAATGAACAACATTTAATCATTTAAATACTCAGTTATTGTGTCACCTGAGACTCATCCAATAAAAGGTCTTTGATCCAGGGAAGGTTGCGTGATTCACCACTCCCGGCACGGCTGAAATGTACCTGGTACCCTCGGATCTGGCCTTGCTGTAACCTAGGCAACACCGATCGCCACGTAGCTCGAAGAGCCGAGGAGTTGAGTGGCTGAACATCCACCTGACGTGGGGGTGCACCAGGAACTGAGTGCATGCACACAAACCCACAAATGCAGAATTAATTGAGTGACCAGCGGTCCAGCCAGTGAATATTCAGTTCAATCAATATTGTTAAGGTCTGATGTACAGGTCTCATTCTTACCATCTTCATCAGTTCTGCACAGCACAGCCATACTGTTAGGTCCAGTCCCTTCTGCAGTTGAGGCTGACATGGTGATGTTGTACCAGCTCCATTTCTCCAGCCCCTCTACCACTGTCTGCCCCTGTTGGGCCGGGACAGGAAGCCACTTAACTTCCTGGTCCTGACCTCCGCCTCCTGCCCCAGAAACTCTCTGATATCTGAGCGCATAACTTGCCAATTCCCCATGCTGGCCCTCGATTGGAGGCGGCCTCCAACTTACCCTCAGTGAGGTGGAGCTGGCACGCTCGCAGGAAACACCTTTGGGTGCAGCTGAGGGCTCTGATTGGACAAAGGGCAAGGAGGGCAATTGGCAAAGAGTTTTAGGAAGAAACCCAAGAGGATGGGATTGAAAATAGGGGAAAAACATGAGTAATGGGAGAGGCAATAAGGATAAAAAAAAAAAAAGAAACAATAAAAGTCTAAGATAAACTGAACTGAAAGCGATAACACAAGGACAAACATGACTCAGGCAAGAAAAAGGGCACAACTACATAATGTAAAAGTATCATGTTAGGCTTAGAGCCTAATGAAATAAACCAGAGACAAGAGTATTGACCCTGAGTGGACAACTTAATTATACCAAAGGAGAATGTGTATCCAATACCCAGTGATTATATTTTATCCTTCGGCTATAGCCAGTGGCATGAAAGGATTCCGATTTATGAATGAAAAACAAATAAAGCCTTTCTTTCTAAAGCAGGGCCACAGTTCACTGCACAGGAGCGCAGACAAACATACACATTTCACATCGCCCATGGTGGCGTAATCCTTGAGTCCTCTGGATAATAGAGTGGTCTGAAACTTTCCACTGCGGACCATAGGGGAAGATCTTGGGCTTCACAGAGTGAAGAGAAAATTGGAAAAAAAAAAAAACGAACAAAAACAGATCTCACACAGGGACAAAGGGATTTAGGCAACACATTGAAAATAATAACACACGGTCTCGGCAAGGAAGGCACTCGGATGGATAGAAGGATGGATAGTCAGGCTACAATGATGAATGTGGTGACAGGTGAATCGGAACTCACAAACATGAGTTGAGGAAAACGAAAAGCAAAGAAAAAAGTTTATGACCACAGATGAATTCCGACTCTCACTCCCCCAATATAGCGTTGCTTAAGGAACACACACATGCACCATGGCTGAGGTATCTGTGCTTGTGCGTGAATTCAGGGGTGCATTGCATTTGTGTGTGAGTGGGAGTGTAATAGTCCTTGCTGACGGGTTCAAGTATCTATCCACTCAGCCGTACAGCCACTGTTCAGTTGGCCTCAGGGGACAATCTAGATGTGCACCAAAGCTTGGCGATAACAAAGCGCACATAACCTCCCTGGGAAATTAATTCTGCTGCATGAAATAGTCTGCTTATCTGGCACCTTCCTTTTCCTAAACCCTTCCTCCCGCCTTGTGCCACCTCCCCCCCCCATGTACCACATGGGCCCCTCTTTCTTTTTGGATGTAAAGGATGAAATATGACCATTAGAGAGTGTTTAGCCCATTCTGTGCTTCATTCTCAATCCGATCTGACCATTAAATCTTTGTATCTGTACTTGGACACAAACTTACCAGTGAAATGACACATAGCGCCACATACCACAGGACTTCAGGCTCTTTCCTCAAACACATCTACATAATTCATTCTTTTCCTTGCACCATTTTCTCGACATATTCTTTTTTCTTCACGATGGCGGACATAAAATAACTCCAACAGGCAGTCTAACTTATTTCACTGCAGAGGTAAGGAGAGAAAATGAGACAAGGGAGAGAACGGACAAAATACACACGGGCTGACACTTACCTGTCAACACAGCAGACCAGCTACCATCTTTTAATGCTCAACACCACTGGCTGCTCGCCAGTAAATGGCAAACAGTTTCGCCCTTTCAAAGACATTAGACACTGATAGAGTGGAAAAAGTGAAAGGATGGTGAAGAAAAGGAATAGTGGAACATTAATCGGTGCTCCATCTCCATCTGTCATGATGTTTTGGCTGTGTAAGAAAGTGAGAGGCTGAGCGCGGGGAAGAAAGGCACAGTTAAACAAAGATGGATGAGTGTGGGGGGTTGGTCAGATGGGTTGATAAACGAGATACATGGAGGTGGTTAGATGGTTTTCCAGGTTTTTCTTTTTACCAGGTCAGGAGCTCTGCACAATGTCATCTCATTTGTGCGTGTGTGCGATTTGTGTACAAAGATTAAAACACGGCACATGTGAATTTGAGGGCGACATTTGCAGGAAACACACTGCGAACTTGGTAAAATTGTGACATACTGGCTTGTGACGTCCTGTGCACCAGTTCATTAGTGAAGGCACCGATGCCTTTGCTTGAGATGGCAGCCAGGGAGAAGGAGTACTCGGTGTTTGCTTTCAGACCCTCCACTGTGTAAGAATTTCTCGGAGTGAAGGTCAGCTTCTCCTGTGAGACAGAGGAGCAGAGGACACGACAGAGATGAGACTTTCACTAGAGAGAGGTGTGCAGTACACTGAGGTTAATCTTTCTTTTACTTCTTCTTTCAACTGTCCTCCTATCCTTTTGTCTTAAGATGTTAAGAAATGCACTCAGGAGACAGATTTATGGAAAAGGATCCTACCAAACTGCCAAACTTGACCGGTTTATAGAGCAGCTCATAGTTGACAATTCCCTCCTTTGTGTAAGCAGGTTCCCAGGTCAACTCGATGCTGGTGTCGTTCACTCTTCCAACTTTAAACTTCCCCGGCTGTCCTGGGACTGAGAGAGAGAGAGGACAACAACACACACACTCACTCACTGATCTGTCTGATCTAGAAGCATTTCTACAAAAGTCATTCTCAGTTTTTACTCTGTTGTTTTGCAGTTAATGGTAATGAAGACCCACTTTCTTAATGACAGTAACTGATAAGGTCCATTACCAAAGTGGTTTAAATGCAGTGCTCAGAATGTTCACCTGGATTAAGGTAGACCTTTTTTCACATTTTCCCTACCCCTTCATACTTTGTTTCATTTTTGCACACACTACATTTTACCTTTCATTTGTATTTTATTCCATTTAATCACTTCAACATTTTTATAAATTACATTTGCAGTATTAATCTTCTGTCTGATACTTCATACAAATTCCTAAATCATTTATCACCAACGCGGTGTTTTTTTGTTTTTGTTTTTTTTTTCACTTAAGCAACAAGCGTGTCAGAAATAATTAATGACCCAGAATTTATTAAGGTTTTAAACCGATCATCACCAATCACTTTTAAACTCACCTGTTATTTATGCTCTTTTAAATTGTCTTCGATGGAAAAAAAAAACTTTTTGTTTTTACGAAAGAGACATTGAAGAAATTCTTAGCTAGATACTCTATATACCTAATAATATACCTTATGTCTTTTTAAAGGCATTTCATGGTGAAACAGCAGCAGCTCAACATAAACAGAAATGTGAACCCTTATTGTTACTGCATTGAAATGTGTTTTCATTTGATAACATCTTCACAGGTCTGTTCATTCACAATTTTTTCACTTCACTGACCTCCAGGCATGACTTTCACATGGACAGGGTCTGAGAAGGGTCCGTCTCCTACAGAAGTGAAGGCGAGGACTTGAATGGTGTACGTTTCTGAGGTGATGAGGTTCTGTATGGTCGTGATCACACTGTCCTGGACATTGTGAATCTGCCACTCATTCATTGGCCGGGACGGGTCCATGGTGTAGTACACACGGTAGCCTTTCACCTACACAGGAGCAGAGAGAGAGAGCGAGAGGAGGGTTTTCCATACTGGAGCTGACTGCTTTGAATGAAGTGCCATAATACCTTCTTCCACCACAACTAGATTTTTATTACAGCCACAAGGTCATGTATGAATTATTGTATTGTTTTAGTCCAGACGGGGCAGTGGATTTAATTGCTCACTGTTTGTCAAAGGTCTTTGTCACAAACCGATGTTCTTCAATCTTTGTGTCTGTAATGTGTTTGACCTTGATAAACAAAGCGAGGGTTTAATACAAGAGGAGTGTCCTCAGATTGCACTGCATAAGATATAATCACGACACCCCGCCGCTACGGGATTTGTTTATGGGACAGAGTGTATGTAATCCCACCGCCATGCCAGTGCCTTTACATCCACCTCTCCAGTTATTATTCTTTAATATCTGTAATCCCCATATGCTCTCAAATCAGTCTTCGCTTTTATGAACCTACTGCAGAGTTAGGTAGGATAGAGAAAAGCAAATGGGACTCAAGAGGGAGTACTCTTAACTTAGAGCAGACAGTCCAATTACCATTTCCTTCTTTAGAATGTGGTGGGGGGGCAGCAGGGGAGTTACAGGATGGAAAGCTCTGACAAGACACATTCCATGCACAAGGACATGAACCTGCAAACTGGAATACAGCTCCCCATGGTAAATTTTATTAAGGCTTTATCGTTTTAACCCCATGTGGTTCTTGAAAGGTTGTCAGTCTGTAGTAAGTGAGAGCAAATAAAATTTCTGTTCAAATTTTATGTTGTTTTTATGTCTGCCTATTTATCATGGATAAGCAATACCTTTAATAAAAAGGCATGCATTACACTGCGATGCCATACGCGAATATATGGATATAAACAACTGTTATACAGTATTTGGAAGCCAAATCATCTCACAAAGACATTCCATAGTATTATTCTATGTTAATAAAAGATGATTTTACAGCAGCAGCCTTCACTTACAGGTGCACACGTGAGGAGAAACCATAGCTGACAACGACATTAGCGTTAGAGTTCACAGGGATTCAATTAAATGTATTAGTGTAGGCAAAACATCATATCAAAACATTACTTTTTGGGTAAAAGGGAACAAGCATCATCTTTAAACCCCAGATTCAGATGATGGAATATGTCACCTCGGCAAGAAGAGCATGGACAGAACAAGAATGCCAAACAATGGAAAAAAAAAAATATTAGAAAAATAATGTATATTCACAACTATTACTGGTGAGAGCAAATCACAAATAGGCCATGATCTGTATCTGCACTGGTCCCACCTGTCCATTGGGTTCCTCTGGCTCCTCCCATCGGACCATCACAGTATTCTGAGAGATAATGTGGGCCTGAACATTTCGAGGAGGACTGGCTGGCGCCTGCTCTCCTGTCCGAGCCTCCACACGAGCAGAGGGAGGGCCCTGACCGATGCTGTTGAAGGCAGACACTCTGATTTCATACTCCGTGTTGGGATACAGCCCCCCGATGCTGTAGCGGGTGGTGGTGATGCTGTCCACTGTCTCATATTTGCTGTCCGGCCCTTTGGCTCGGTACTGGATGATGTAGTAGGAGACCGGGTCGGGGTTGCCGGAGTCCCAGGTGATAGTCACACTAGTGGCGGTGGTTTCCGTGACGATGGGCGTGCCAGGAGGCTTTGGCAAAGCTTGGAATAAGGGAAAATGGAGAGAATTATAATTTTTGTACTGTAGGCCTATATTTAAATTTCTTTGGCAGGAGCAAAACAACAACATAGTAACAAAAAAACGTAGTTTAATGATGTCGTAAAGCAGCGTGGGATCATGGGAACTGTTGTCTTGTTTTCCTGTCTAGTTGATGTGTATGTTCGTGCTTTACTGAGAGAGATTCAGCTTTGGAACGTGCAGCAACCAGGAATGCATTGTCATGATCCAGTAGTGACAAATAGACACATTAAAAAGAAAAACGAACGATAACTATTGCCAAATATTTCCTTCCCCGCTCTGATGTTTCATAGGGCAGTTTGCTCTGAAAGTTACGGCACGCAGAGTGAAGCAGAAGACATAATTTAAAGGCGACCAAGATGAAATGGTCTGTTCCCTTGAATGGAAATACAGATTTCTTTGCATATAAATGTGTTCACTACTGAACAAATGCAATTAATGTATCCCATTAGTTTCTTGACTTTTAGATATTTGAATGTCAAAAAGTTACATACTGTATTATATCTTTACATTAAGTTAAAATGATTTTCATTTTGCAGAAATGGAAGAAAAACAACTATACTTATTATTATTTTGAAGTGTACAATCACTTGTTGTCTTTTGAGTTGTGAAGGCTACATAGTTTCTCCAACACACTTGGAAGATAAAGGCGGGGTGAGGGCAAATTTAGCTGCAACATGCAACTTCACCAAAATGAGTTATGCTCAATTTAACACAATGCACCTTTAAAAGTCATTCATTACAATGTGTGCTCTCATATTCAGTGTGTGCAATTACAATAAAGTTGACTAATACAGAGTCAACTTTATTGGCTCTAACTTAATACAAAACGTGGACAATAAATAATTTACATTTACAGATGTGAAATGTAAACATGCATTTATAAATACAGAGGAAGCCAATAAAACAGAATCTATTCATTAGTCAGCAACAAATGAGACATTTTATTCAGGTCCCTTTCTCTCACTCTAGAGGCAAAAATGATTAATTGTGTTATAAGAGCGTCTTACTCTTCACTAAGACCTGAGCAGTGGCCTCGAGGATACCCAGGCTACTCATGGCCACACAGGTGTAGTTTGCAGACTCGCGAACACTGTTGAGTTCCAGCACGTTCCGCCCAATCGGCATTTCGTCCTCCGGGGTCAGGTCCTCGCTGCCCAGCATCCATTTCACGTAGGGCATGGGCGAACCCACAGCCACACAAGTGATGTTGACGCTCCCTCCTGGCATGATCTCATGGTTGGAGGGGAGGATGGAGAAACGAGGGGGCGCACTAGGAAAGGAGAGTTGGGGGGGAAAAGGAGGAGGGAGGCAGGGGTTTGGGTTGGGGGAAAGGGTGGTGGAGGAGAAAAGCGGGGAAGGGAGTGAGGAGGAGAAAGCAAGAGAGAAAGAGAGAGAGAAGAGGGAGGTGAGGGAGTAAGGTGGAGAGAAAGAGAGAGAGATTGTGAGAGAAAGAGAGAGAGGTTGAGAGAGAGAGGTAACAGGAAGGGGGAGAATGAACTTCAGGGTTTTTTTTTTACAGAAAAATTACAAAGGGATATTTCAAGTTTCGTCCCAATTACTTTATGGTACTGATGAGTCCAACAAAAAACACAAATCTTGTGTTGAGCTCAACCAATCAGAGTGAGCTGCCTACTCAAAATAATAAAGTGACAAACTCTTGAGTATCATTTCAACCAGGACATGACACCTATAGTCAGTTTCTCTCTTTTTTTTCCATTTTGAGCAGAATTTTATTTTTTGTTTTGAAAATGTATTTTTTATCATATTTCCAAATCCAATCAATGAGTAAACATGCTAAATCAGAAATGTCAGTGATACATTTCACTTTAATTTCTGTGCCTTGATGTGCTTTTGCTGTAGATGGGCTTTGTGTGTGTGAGTGTTCTGTAAAGCATCATGGGATGGATCAATAGGCCCAGTCTCCTCTGTGTGTCTCCATGAGTAAAAAGTAGAAAATGACATCCAGTGCTGCAGGAGTGGCAGCATGCTCGACTGTACAGTAGAGGGAGAGACTGAACTCATAGGTTACTCGCATGCCTGGGTGACTCAAGAGGGATAAAAATGGTGGAGAAAACACAAAGAAGAGAACGAAGAACTGAAGACTGAGAAGGAGACAGAGAGAAGTGAGACAAGAGTGGAGACACTGGAGAGACAGGTCGAGGCAAAGGCGGAGGAGAGACAGAGAGAGATAGAGAGAGGCAGCTCTGCTTCTCTTCCAGACAATGACAGGCAATGTAGCAAAGGACAGCCACATTGTACAACAAAATACTGTACAATACATAAGATTTGTAACTGATACAGTGTGTCGTCAGATGAGTTGGAAATGTGGACAGGAGTGAATCGAGGGTTCTAATAAGGTGTCGTGGTAAATACAGAGTGATCATTGGACACAGCAAAGAACAACAAGACAGCATGAAAGAGGAAGAACAAGTGCGAGCAAAAAGAGAGATATGTGAGGTAGTATGTGCATGTTTATAAGTTAGTAAACTTATGTACATGTGTCTGTCGCTCCTACACATCAGGGTGCAGACAGAATGCAGAAGAAGAAGAGAAAAAAGGGGAAGGGACAGGAGGGGAAAAGACAGGGGAGTGGAGATAAAGAGAGGATTAGAAGAGGGTTTCGGGGTAGGAGGGAAAGGGGGGAAGAAAAGAGAAGCGAGGAGAAGAAAACACATGGATCTATTTTAAAACATGGCTGTATACCAGACTCAGGCCCATTCAGAAAGTAGGCTTTTAAAAGTAAGAACAGAAAAAAAGAAAAAGAAAACAAAACTGGTAAAGATTGCGTGTTGAAGGAACAGAACAGAGAAGAAGTGAATACCCCAGGGTCACAACACAGGAAACAGAAAAAGACAGAGAGAGAGAAACAGACAAACATCTCTGGATGAAAGGAGAGAATGAAAGGGAAAGCAGACAGAAAGCAGAACCATTGTCGGAAAACTCAGCTCAACACTCGCTTATGTGTGTAACAAAATAGCAAAAACAAAAAAAGAACTTACTCTACAACCCTACAATAGCAAAACAATAAAACTGCAAGATTTATTTATTTGCCACTTCAGCAGCATGTCTTCTTACATATAATTAAAAGCAAAATAAAATATAAACAAATAATAATAATAAAAAATAATATATATATTTATGCTGCATAACCTCCACTCCATAATGTGTATCATCATTACTTGGAATCTTCACAGGCAACATCCCCCTAATCACAGAATCTAGAGACAATTGGATAGAAGTTAACATTTTGTTTTGCATGATTTCAACAATTTTAAAAAATAATAGTTGCCATGTTGCCACTATCATTTCATGAATAACAGATCAAGTACAAAGCATCTGGGATACTTGTAGAAAAACAAACAAAAAAAAACAACGATTGGAAGATACCCAGAATTGGATACAGAAGTTGAAGACAAGAAAGAGACAAAGAGACAAAAAACAGGTAGATCTGTTAGAAACAGACATGGTTATGCAGGCATCTCCTCCTCCGATCATGCTGGAGACAGACAGACGGACTGACAGACAGACAAACAGACATCAGTGCATCCGTGGCAGCTACATGCATATACAACAGGCACAGCAGGTGCAATGCAACATGACAAGTATCAGCTTAATTCAGTCATTAGTTACTGACTGGACCGACATAAACACAGCAGAACAGACTGAAAAAGACAGTTAATTAAGCATATGGATTAGTTTGGTAACATGAGCAACAACAGGATGAAGGTGAAGCCCTAGGATGACGGTCAAATGATCGGAAACATGAACCGTATTCTAGTAAAGAAAATGTGTTTCCGTCGTGACCATCATGAGACTGAAGTGTTCACCGGTGAGACAAAGCCGAGCACTCCACAATAACGTGAGCTCACAAAGAGGAATAATCCTTCACATGTTCACGGAGCCTCTGGCTTAAACTTAATCAAGCCAGGCTGCATCATACTGCTGCACTTTCCATACATTTGTGAGAGCGGCAAGCTTCAATCTTTATTAACGGAGCAGCGGAGCTATCATTAGGCCTGTCGTCTGCAGGGAGTCTGGAGGCTACAGACTGAAGGAACCTTGGCACAGAGTAAGGATTACCGCTGTATCTCTGCACCGCGCTATATAACCGCTCATGCCCATCATCGAACTGACATTTACACAGCACCATCCTGTCCCACTCAAGGACACGGCTTTCACAAACTACTGAAATAAGAGCGAATCATTAAGGGCCCCTCGATTTCTAAAAATGTGAAAGTATGCGATTCATTTCAGTCAGCGTTTGGAGATGACAGCCGAGGTCAGTGAGACACGCTGGTTATGTTGCAACAGAGTTGGCATATAATGATAATACAATGTGAGATTGAAATATTCAGATACTTTACCAAGCAATGCCCTACTGGGTCATTTATTTTAAAATGTTTATATGCGTTATTACACAAAATGTGTATTGACAGGCATGTGGAATTTGTATCAGTGGCGGGTGTTGGTCTTTGACACAAGGGAAGATCATTTCAGGCACAGTTATCTACTAACATTCTGCAAACGAACAACTAGAAGAAGGAAATGCGATAATCATGTCAAACTGAAATGTATTTATCTGTCATTTGACTGAGGCAGAAAAGGCTCGGCTGTTGTGTATGTTTCTGGTTCCACCTTTCAGACACTTCCTCCAATCATGATGCAGAAGCCCAGCATTTGTCTAATGGGTTAGGGATATATATATATATATATATATATATATATAGGATTTAATATAATATGTATGATATTAAATCTAATTCATGTGTCAGACTGAAAGATTTGCCTTTGTTTTATTCATATTCTGCAAAATTAAACAGAGCCTGTCTCCACAGGTGCTCTAGTTCCAGCCCACGTCTTTTTTTTTCCCACAACACAGTGTGTGTGTGTGAGTGACACCAACAGTCACACACACACACACAAAACAACGCATTGTTCCACACCAGAATTAACTTTGATTTCTACAAATTGTCTTTAAAGCCCTCGACGGTCTCACTCGTCACAAACTCAGCAGCTCCTCTTAGTCCCTGTCTGTCTTTTAATACCAACGCTCACAATGCTTTCTCTGTTGCTGACTAAATGAAATAGTCTCCCGTCCCACATTGGGTCTTCTGTTACCATTAATGTTTTCAAATTCAATTAAGACCTCGGTTTTTTAATCTTGCTATGATTGATTTATGATTCTTGATGCCGTTTGCTTCCACATCATCTGGATTCAAATGTGATATTGGTACTTGTTTTGTCTCGTTTTTATCTTGTCTCACACTATACGCAATTTATAATCACACTTATTATATTAGTATTTACCGTTAAAGTGATCACTCGGAAAGACAGTTAGAGGCAACGCAATATTGTGCTGATTTTCTACCACACAGTGCACAGCCTCAGTCTGTTAAACAGACGTCATTCGATGAGATTAAAAATAACATCATAGTAGGAGTCTGAAAAACCAGTACATTTGCCAATTTATTTGGAAAGCACTACAGCTACGGGGGGATCTCCATTACTTGGCAGGCTGACCCGTGGTGTAAATTCTTGACTCAGTCGTGCAGCATTGGCTGACCAATGGTGTCATTTGATCAGTCATTCAGTCAGTGGCTTTCTCGCTTACTTCTACTGTTGAAGCTCATTCATTAACAGCCAATTACGAGCAGATGTCCTACAATGAACATATTGCTGATAACATAACAGACAAGTTAGTAGCCACGCCATAGTGACGTTGTGAAAGTAAAGTGAATATGTACTTTTATGCTGTAAGTCACGCTGTAGTTTAAGTGCTTGAAAAATAGTTACATTTGAGTTTGCGTCCTGTGGTGTTGAGCCACGGTCGTTTTCCTCAGCTGAAAATTGTGTTTTTCTCTGCGTTTCTGATTCTTAAAAAAAGGGAAACATATTAGCTTCAAGTGACTAAAAGGAAGGCAGAGTGTCACAGCGTTAAAAGGTGACACTGTAGACTTTTTTACGCACGGTGAGGGAAGGATTTTTGTCTCTTTGCTGCGATTGTTTTGTGCGGTTACGGTGTATGTCTTTCTCTTGTGCCTTGTGAAATTTGTCGTACAATAATAATCTCTATTTAAAAATATTAAAATAAACAAATTTGCCCTGTTTTAAAATGTAAATTATGCTTGGATATAAAAAGCTCATGCGAAGGTCAAAATGATAACTTGTGACTACATTTGTGTGATAAAAAATACAATATTTTCACCCAGTGTCAGCTGGGGTTGGCTCCACTGGCCCCGCGACGCTCACATGGAGGGTAAAGCAATAGATAATGAATTACCTAATGTCGTGAAGTCGACAAATAATCATGTGTACAGCCAAAATAAAAGTAGGTCAAATTTGTACTGAAGTCCAGTGCTTGTGATGGGATGTTTTGAGTTCCTTGCCATATTGAGTTTATAACATGAATTCAGCCGAATAACAACAAACCTGCAAAACACAATGGCACGTTCACATGTGACTTCAAGTGCAAAGATTCCACTCAGTGCAACAAGTGCAGGATTAGGAGCAAGTGTGATGTGCAGGGACAAAAACGTTACACACGATGACACGAAGGCCCAAAAAAAGAGAAGTAAATAAAAACAAACAGTAGCAAGACACGACAAGACAGTCAAGTTCAATAATATCACAATGCGAGCATATCATTAGGCGTGAACACACACACACTGTGCCATGCTCCTGCGTCGGTCCGTCACTCAACACACATGCAAGCGGTGCTCCTTTCTCTTTCTCTCTCACTCCTTCCATGCAAACATCGCCTCTTTTTAATCTTCCAATTCTTGGGTCTCCATGACAACAGGATCATACCATGCAGAAAACAGTGATCAGGGAGTGAGGGCAATACCAAGGATTCTGCACACAAGGCCTCACAATGCAGTTAATGCACTCTGCTGCGTAGGCAGACCACTTCATCACCTTAGCAGCTTTAGAAAAAATCAACTCTCTTCATTTTGGAGACAAAAACCATTTCTTTTCAAATCTACTCCAGTGTCCTTTTAAAATGTGTCATTTTTTTTTTTCCTTTTTTGTTTCTCTCTGTTTCAATAAACTGAAGCTTTCTGAAACAAAGGAGTAACAAAAGAAAAGAAAGAGCACACCAACCTTCTCGAAGCTCTGAGGGATGGAAGGGGGTTGATGCAGAACACAATGACGTGAGGGAGAGAGAGAGGGGAAACACAGAGAGAATAAAACGCCAGCGCAAAGCCACTCACTCCACTGCAACCCACACACACACACACACACACACGCACGCACGCACACACACACAACAATCACACACCGCAAACAGACTTCTCTGATATACTACAACTCGTAAATCTCAACATTGGCTGTGGATTTTCAGATATTAGCTCATAATAAGCCATCGCCCACTGTCCGGAGGCTACAGACAGTTAAACACGGATCATGTGGGTAAAGAGATGCTGTTGAATAAACCAATTGAAGAATCAATTATCTACTGATTCTGATCATTTTGTCAAATGTTATCTTCGTATTCCTATGGTAGCTCATCGTTTGTGCCTCGAGTACAGAAACCATTTTAGTAGACAGATCAGCAGTGTCTCCATGCAGTTAAACTGCGGTGCGCTCCCCAAATTAGGATCAGTGTGAGTCCACTGAGGGGAGCCCGCACCACCGTTTAAGGTGGACTTGTTAAAGGTGGTTGTGAGAAATGCCAAAACAACAGTGTCAACATTTATCGTAGACAATGGATGGGTTAGTAATACTCGTTTTAAGAGCACACTTACAAGAGAAAATAAATAAGTCATATCAAGAGCACCTTAACAATAGTGAATTTTTGTGTGTGTGTGTGCGTGCGTGCGCACACGTGGTCTGTACTCAGGTCCTACCTCGCACGTATAGGTTTGCGGGAGAGGAGTAGCGTACACCTTGTGAGTTGGTGGCCACACACTCGTACTTCCCTTGGTCTGTTTCCTCGCTGTTCTCAATCTGTAACGCTCCTGCAAAAGAAAGACAGACAGAAAAACAAATGTTCAGTTGAGTTTGTTCTTCAGCCTTGGATCTCGGTCCTCTAGTTTGAAATCCCTGCAGTAGATGGTGTTTTTTTGATTATCACAAAATCAGTAGTTATACTGAACTCTGAAGATTTCCACCTGGATCAACAAATACTATTACTAGATACCAGTGTTGTGCATTATATATTCATTACAGATACTAGTAAAAAAGTAACTCAGTTACTTAAACGAAAAAGTAAGGTGTTACTGAGTAAAACGTTTTTCCAATGCTCCCATTAAATAAAGGTTGATTGATTGAGTTTCCCTCTGGCCGTCATTTCAGTTCTGTACTGATGCTGAATAATACAAACTGTTGATTAAAACAACCGTTTCAATTCATTTGCATCCACATCACTGAATCTAATCATCCAAGCAATATGATCACAAACCTCGACACAAACGATAAAGTATTTCTTCAATGCCTATTTATTTCAGTCAGGCCATAAAGTCTTCCATAGGATGCAAGCCCATCTTTCTTACGCTGATGATCTGTCTGAAAGCAGGGTCCTCCACTGTGGAGATGAGTAGTAGCATGAGGGGGAAAAACACGTGTTTTTATCTGTAAAATTGTACCATTGGACTCTTGGAATAATAGCCTGATATTGCTAAAAGAGATCCAAATCAACAATTAAACACACCGTGCTATTGTTTTATCAAGTTATGCCTGGCTATGGGTCCATCTTTCGAACTCCAACCGCTACTGCTTGGGTGGAGTGTGTGTGCTCGCTGCTGTGACTCTCGGTGTCGGATGCTGCGTTAGCTACCTTAGCTGCTAACTTTGTCGAAGCATGCCGCTTCTCCAGGTGCTTCAGCCGATTGCTGTTGCGGTTGTTCGCCGTAGAAAGTATTTTTGAACCGGGACACAGTCTACAAGTTACCGAAATGTTGTTTTTCCCTCTGCTCTCCAGTTGAAAATAATGTGAATACCTCAACGAGGAGAAACTTATCTTCCCCTTCTCGCTCGCCATCACACCGACCTGTCCAGTCCTCTTCATGGCGCGTGTTTGATTACGTATGGGACGCTAGAGGGCGACACGTGCTTTGTTTTTCAATTCAATTAAACTTTATTGATCGCTTAAATGTTATGGGGACTGCGTGCCGTTGTAAAGCCTCACCAAAAGGAACGCAGCTTTTGGTAACGGAAACGGAGTTACCGAATTTAAATAAACAACGCGTTACATTACTAGTTACTGAATAAAGTAACGGCGTTACTACCCAACACTGCTAGATACCCATATAGACTTTGTCTTCACATGAAAGAAAGTGGTTTAGGGGTTTAGTTCTGCTTGAATTGGCTGGTTAGGTCTTACACTTCATCCTACACCTCTATCTCAACACGCAAAATGGAGGAAAAGGCTAAGTAGTAGGAGCAAGGGGTGAAATGGGATTGAGTCTTAAACTGTGGTGAAAGATACCGGCCCATTACTGGATTCTTCCCAAAGCCTTCCCCTTCTTCCCTTCTACTCTCACTGGGCTCATGAAAAACGAATAAAAGCACTTCGGTTAATGACAGCTCCCTTCTAAAAATTTAACAATTGATGCTGGAAGTTAGTTTAAGCTGCAAGTCAACATTTGCTGCTAGGGGAAATGTTATTTTCTGGGTCTTGAGACAACTCTTAGTCACACACCCTGGTACTTTTACTGCAGGCTTTACCTGCACGAATGTCACACAATGAAACTAAGATGTCTTTACTTTAAATGCAGAAAATTCACTCTAGAACATACTGTAATGACACTGCTGGAAACCAAGCTGCCTTGGCAGAGGCTTCTCTAGTGTCATTTCAGAGGCGTGCATGTGCCAGTACTTCTAGTATTTCTGGCCTAACCCCAACAACAAGCCCTGTCCTCGAACTGCAAATATCAACTAGCCCAGGTGCAACATGTGGATTTATTCCTGTAAGTGCACAGAGAGGTTTTTTAAAATTGCACTTCACACACTGGCTTCACTGACAGCGAGAGAGACACAGAGGATGAAAACAACAATGACAATGACTTGGAATATTTAAAGACAGATTTTGGCATATGCCTGCTTTGACACCAGAGACAAACACTGAGCTGGTGCAACACAGAGTCACTGCAAACATTAATTCTCTGGAAAATGTGAGAGTTTAAAACATTGCCCAATTATTCCTCACTATTTTTAAAATCATGAATTTCTTTTTCCAGTTTTCAGGTGATGATCTCCAATGACAGCCAAAAATGTATGCTCTAAAAAGGTTCCATTTCGGGCTGCAACAATGAATTGATTACCTTATTATTGACCAGCTCTAGAGATATAAGAAAAACGGCCAACAAATAATCAACAACAAAAAAAAACATATGCAGATGAATCCACAATGAAAATAGTTTCATGTCATGTTTTAGCAGTTTCATGTTTATATCTCAGGGTTTGTTGTCACATAGTGTATGCTTTTTTATAGAGTGTATGTATATGTACATAGAGAAGAGGGAAGAATGCAAATATGCTGCAATGATAAAAATCAATATGCTAATTATGATATTACGTGATCTGGCAGCATTTAGCAGCCTCTGCAGAGGCTACTTTCCATTGAAAAAAAAAGGGTGTGAACAGCACTTCCACATCCACAACAGTTTTTTTTATCAACATTCTCAGTTTCACACATTGATTCTTACACTGTCCAGCCAATAAGCTTTGACCTTGTGTTGTCTCCACTCTGCACCAGCTACAGTATGTCTCACAAAAAGCCAACAGAAATGCCAATAGTGTCAATATGAAAACGTTCTTCGGAACTTCTTTCCAAAAAGCCAAGACAAGTTTTAAAAAAAATTTAAATGACTTTTCATGGACATGGATGATTTCTAAAGGGTATTTGTACGGTTTTCTAATGCATCAGCCTCACTGTTGAAAGTTTCCACCTTGCAGAAGATCCACAACTTTCCCTCACGGCAACAACCTAACGATGCTCTTTAACGCCTTTGCTTCCATACCATAATTACACGCAACACTTGTCAGGTTTTGTTTCTTTTGTTTCACATGATGCTATTCTTGCTGCCTTTTTTTTGCTTTTTTGTTTCCAAACAGCCTTTGGAATTATGAGCAGTGTTTTTCTTCTTCTTCTTCTTCTTCTTCTTCTTCTTCTTCTTCTTCTTCTTCTTCTTCTTCTTCCTGTTCTGTCATATATCTCATCTAAAACTGACATGGTGCCTGAGGGAGACACACACACACAACCATGGACTACAATCACAGAGAACAATGAGGCAACTCAAAACGAGCACGCACGCACGAACGAACACACAAGCACAAACAAGTGTGTAGATAAACAGATGTGCCAAACACGCGGCCGTGTCTGTATCAGATCGTCTGTGAGAAAGACATCTGGCTTGTAAGAGATGTATGGTGAAAAAAGAGGCTATAGTATCTCACATTTTTTAACATGAGCATGGTGGAAAAATAGAACAAAGTACAAATATAACTACAAATAAAAATACAAATATAACTACAAAAGTAGAAACGATTATCATATGGCATAATTATCTTTTAATTATACGTTAACTAACAGTTGACACTAATTCAGTGCTGCAATAAATGCTACCCCCTTTGTTGGTTATTTTGTGGTGATGTTGAATTATAGATACTAGTTATAGTAGCTAGTTAAATGCATCGTTTTTGACGATCATATACAGTGATTTGCTATTTTCTCTGTTGTTTGTCGCTGTAAACAGGATTTTAAGATCGGGTAAAATGACACACAAATGACCTGTCATTCTCGACTTTTCTGACTTTGTTTTAAGACCAAGCAATACACCAATTAATCGATGAAAGAATATACTTTCAAAAAAGAAAATAATGTGCCTTTACAATGAGGTATTTCAAGAGTAAATATAATTGACTTAATGTATGCAGTGATTAAATGATTACACAAGTGGTAAATTACTTATTCCTTAGCATAAGTGCTAATTCCATCTTGGTTCTTTAGTTTTTGGATCTTTGTGCAGCATTTGACACGATTGATCACCATATTCTTATTGACCGACTTGAAAATAATTTTGGCATCTCTGGCTCAAATCTTACTTGTTTTAAATCATATCTGTCCAATGATAACAACACATCAGTGTTCACTTAAGTATGGGGTGCCTCAGGGATCTGTCCTTGGACCACTACATTTCTCATTGTACATTTCACCTCACGGTTGTATCATGTGGGGTTATGCAATTCACTTCTATTGTTACGCT
The DNA here is from genome assembly GCF_019176455.1 of Solea senegalensis. Lineage (NCBI taxonomy): Eukaryota > Metazoa > Chordata > Actinopteri > Pleuronectiformes > Soleidae > Solea > Solea senegalensis. The sequence goes on from NC_058021.1 coordinate 10,347,746, forward strand.
GATGATACACAGATGTACTTGCCTGTAAATGCTCATGATAACTCTCAGATCAAAAATCTAGAGGTTGACCAAACAGAGATGCTGCTTATTGGTCTAGCTAATCAGAATCACCAGTATGATAACTGTCGTGGTGGACAGCTGTAAATTAACTCTCTCTCTCTCTGTCTATTTTTTCTGTCTCTCAGGGCATAAGGAGAAATAAAGTCATGTGTCAGACTCCTCCTATCTTTGATCAACTTTAGGATTATTTAATACTCTGCAATCCTCTAAATTCTATTGGATTAATTAATTTTCGTCACGGTCTGTCCTCCTCCAGACGTCCACAGCGGTTGGTGGCTTTGTTCTATTTGGCAGCATCTTGGGTTGCCAAATTCTTCATATGAGACCAAAATCTGGCAAAACCTGCACCATTGTGACCATGAACCACCCACAGCTGTGCGATGACGCCATCTTGCAACCATCTGCCTCTCTTCTATTACCCTCTGTCACAATTTGCGCTATTTCCTCCATCTTGTATTTCTATTTCCATTTTGTATTATTTTGTTTGTAATCTGCTAAACTTGCTTCCATAGGTGTGACACCTACTGCCCGTCTGTCCGTCCTGGGAGAGGGATCCCTCCTCTGTCACAAGGACACAAGAGGTTTTCCTCACTCGACGTGAGGGTCTAAGGGTGCAGGGTGTCACTTGCTGCACAGACTGTAAAACCCTTCGAGGCAAACTGTGTTTGTGATGTTAGGCTATATAAATAAAATTGACTTGACTTGACTTTGCACGACTGCATAAACACTTAAAAAGCTCAGGGGAGAAAATGTTTTACTCCTTCCAGAGAACTGGGGCACGCAACTATGTGTTTTGTGTTTGTTTGAGTGTGTTTAGTGAGCTGGTGCCATGCTAGCTGAGGCTGTCATCCATTTGCTTCTGTCTTCTGCAGTTATATAAGAAATAAGAAACAGCTCTTTGCCCTCCTCTTTTCCCTCTGTTTCTTCCAGCTCTCATTTCCCAGTAGTATGGAGCATAGCTGGGAAATACACACTGAGTCTCCACTGGAGGCAGGAGGAGAAGCATCAAAAAGATCGACTTGTGAAGAGATGGAGCTGGACAGGGGAATTTCTACAAATTGGAGCTTGTTTGACAGCTGGAAATAGCTCATGTGGCTAAACCTCAGCACACATTTAAAATTGGGCAATTGAAATCATCTTTTATGCAAAACATGCCAGCACATTACTCAGAGAAAGACAGGTGAAAACACACTTACGTAAAGACACAAAGCAGACAGATAACTGGCAGTGAGCAAACACAGTGAAAGTCGGCACGGGAAGCACATTAAAAAGCGGCGAGGAGGGAAAGTGAAAGATAACATAAAAGAAAAAGGAGCGGCAGAGCAGTTAGTTAGCGAGTCGTATGCTGGTGACAGAGCCAGAATGAAATGTGACGAGTAAATTGAAACGCTGTGTGGATGGTGTATTGTGTCTGCCGAGCTGAGAGTGGGTCGCTCAGATGACAGCAGATACTGCCATGCTGATCACTCTGCCAGAACTTCTGGGTCAAATAGATCACCTGGATCCACTTCTCCCATGAGGTGAGACATTAACTTGTAATTAGGACGGGACACTATACCAACAATCAAGACAGATGGGTTCGACTTTTATCACAGTTCATTAACTTAATAGATTTAAGAATCGGCTGTGCGGGATTATACCAAGTCTTTTCATTTGCACCTTTTTTCTTTTTTTTTTCAGAACACAATAACATGATGTTATTTTAGTGTGACGCAGTGACTTGAAATAAGTAGTTATCAGTAAAAATCTTTTTTTCTGCGCCTTCTAAGTTAGCACCTTGAAAACGATGTCACACTGTGAAATGCAGATGTGTACATATATGTTTATATATATATACATATATATATATAAGGATTTGTCTGTCTCAACAGTTAAAGAAGTCCTATTTTGAAAAACTAAACCTTTCCTGCTGCTGTACAGACAAACAAACAACCCAAGATATAAATAGCAGCAGACATGTCTGATGATTTTCTGAAGACTGAATCTACCTTCACACATCATCATACATCTAATGTTGACGCATGTCAGTGAAGTGTAAAAAAATACCTGTTGGTTCCAACAAATGTAGACACAACACAAGTATCACTATGTAATATACTATCACATGTGTCTTTACAGCTGTTTTGAAGAAGCTAAACAATGTCCTCAATCATTTCCCTGTTTTCTTTCAAATAGAAGGGGCCTAATCTGTGAGCATTAACCACAACCTTTGATCACATTACAGTTTGTGGCCAAGACAGGTCCATCCATTACCCAGTAGTCAACCTTGGGGTTCCATATTGCATGCCATCTGTTAGAGTTCAGTCCTATGAAGGCTATTAAGTGCTTAGGTAAACTCTGCAAATCTCAGTCCCAAATGTCAGCCACAGACAGATCACTTGTCCTGTTTCTCCTCACGTACATAAAGCAGATGGCATGGAAAAATAGATGGCTGCCTTGGCGGAGACATAAAGATGTCAGTAAAAGTTCAGCTCCACGCTGCACCATATGCTTCGACTACCCCAAGAAACTGAGGGCATGTGCGTGCAGCTTTTATGTATATACACACGGAGCCGGTGGGCATCGTTTGGACGGTCACCTGTGGTGGGAGGACACAGCGGGTGATGGATTATTATGGGCTGTGAAATGGCTAAGAGTCATCTTTTGTAGGATTAGAGTACAGTCATTCTCGACATCATTTGTCATCCTGACCCGCGTGCGAGCCAAAAGATATTTCTTACCACTCAACGGAGGCCGAAGCGACAGGGAGAAAACAGTGTTTGCAGCTCAAAAGAGATTCATGGCCGCGATCCAAACAGAACTGGATGATGTCTACTAAATCAGAGGCATTGCTTGGGAGGTACCCCATTAAAGTGATCTTAAAGGACTGTTTCATCCATTGCACATCTCTGTGCTATTTTATGCCTAAGTCACTTGTAATTGATTTTCTTCAAGTCATTTCACTGCAGCGTTTGGCTCATTATACAGTGCATGTTGTTGTTGAGCTTTGCGATGCTTTTGGTGATTTGAAAACCGATTAAACCCTGGCCTGAATCGCACCAACCTATTTGTCTTGCTACTGTTTCACTGATGTGATATGTGGACAAAAATAAATAAAGCACTCGTGTATCAGTGACATGTGCGCGTGTGCGTGTGTGTGTGAGTGAGAGAGAGAAAGCGAGAGAGTGACGCCCTAAAGAGCAGACAAGTAAAACGTACTATGATAGGTTTAAGTTACAGTATAATTTACAATTTAAACAAAGATCTGTTAAGATGTACATATACTTATCAAGAGAGAAAAGAGTAAACACAATGCATGGGGACGTTTGACAGCATCTGCTACATTGTTGCTAAGGAAACAAAGCATTTTTCATATATTATGATTCGGAACATATGGAAAATAAACAAGATTCTATGTTTATCTTCACAGTATTGCTTTTGCTGCATCCATGCAGCAGCAAAGCTGGTCCTATAACACAGTTTCCACACGACCACTGCAGATATTTTACAGAGGCAATTACACACATGGCGTTGTATATATCACAGATCCACGTTTCCATTTTTTACACACCAGTAGGTTATTGGAAATTATACTAGGAATGGGTGAGGAATCTAATCTCTGCAGAGAACATGGCCAACAGCTAAGAGCAAATGGAAGCTCTGTCAAGCACTGAAATTTCAGTTTGAGGGATGTTGGATAGGAGTTTTATCCTTCTTCCTAAACTGAAAAAAAAAGGTAAGGGATAGATTGTCGACTTCTAAAAACACAAAGCACCTCATCGTCTGACGTTCTTGACCTTATGTTAAATTATCTCTGAAAACATAATCTGAGAAAGTTTACAGTCGTAGCAAGCCCATCCATAAATGTGAAATTAACAACATAAACAATAATTGCGGCTGACTGGTTTTTATACACTGGCTTTTATACGTGTTTGTGTGTTATTTTAATTGAACTATAAATGGTGAGCGGTTTTATTCAGGCCTCCCCTGTAAACACAACACCTTCATTTCCACATCTACCTTTTTTTCCCCTTTTTTTTCCTTTTAATCTGGGCCATGCACTTTTCCATAATATATGGTGGTACAGCCTACATTTGCATTTTGAAGACCCAGTCAGTAGTTTCTGGATTTAAGTCAGCTGAGGACAGTGTTCACATTGATTTGTTGTGGAAATCTACTAATTACAGCTGGTAAAAGTCACGCCTGAAAACTAAAGTGAGCTTTTTTCTCCCTCTATGTAAAATCAGAGTCATATAAATAACCACACAGTGTGATAAATCTGCCTTTGTTTGTGCAATGCGAGACTGGGGAAGCTTGACAGGCTTAACAACTGTAACTAAGGGTCAAAACACAGTGAACTGTCACTTCGTGAAAATCCTCAAACTTGAAAGTGTGCAAATCATTAAATGTGTTTCAACTGCATCGCGGCAAACTGTGACTGGAGAGTCACCGACACGCGGCTGACAGAGGGCACTGGTGATCAGTGAGGGATATTGGCTCCCAGCAGTGAGATATCAGAGCTGGCACGATTGGAGGGAGCACAGAGAATGTGGATGAAGCAACAGCATAATGGTTTCGCCTCACCATCACTTTCAATTCCCCAGAGGAGAGAATGTCTAAGAAATACACTGCCTACACTGCCTACTCCACGAGACACAGTAGCATCTACACAGAAGAGCATAAACAAAACTGATTAAAGTGGGTAAGCGCGAGATGTTCTGTATCAATTCCTTCAGCTGTCCCTCCTCTCTACAGGAGCAAAAAAAAAAAAAACATTTCGAGCAGTCATCTCACATTCACATTAAGAAACTGAACTAATTTCACACAATTTCAGACTGGGCGGGTCACAACATAAAATATGTCTAATGTGAAGAAACTCTTATCACTGTTTCTATTGATTTTTGAGAACAGAGCAAAGAAAATTGCAGCTGCTTTGAGGTAGATTGATTAGTATATTAAATATCTATTCCAAAGTGTATTACCTTTATAATTGTGAAAACTTTCTTTTCAAATCACTTTTAATAAGCTGCCAAGTCTGTGTGACTTTGGCATTTTTGTTTCAATTGCATGCGGCTGCTTTGTTATTTATGTTCACCAATGGAAAGAGATTTGTTCTCTTTTCGTGCATCTTTTATTTTTTAATAATCTTTTCTCCCAAATGATGATAAAAAGAGCATTTTCTCTTTTCACTCAGCGTAAGCAAGCAAAACCTCTGTCATACAGAGCTACAGAGGTAATTACTGTATTTAGGGCACCAGAGGGTGGAACTGACAGCGATGCTACTCTTTGGCTGCATCATTTGTTTACTTATTTGCAAGTTAAATGATGTCGCTGACAGTTCACCGCTTTCTCACCTGATCGGAGCTGTTTGATGCGTCCCTGGCTGGTGCTGGGGTCGACAGGCAGGAAGTCTTTGAACCAGGAAATCTCTGGGTCAGGGATTCCACTAGCGGCGCACAGCATGGTGGCCGTCCTCGTGCGTTCCACTACCTTAAGTTGGGGACCCATGTCTATACTGGGGAAGCCGAACGGCAGGAGGTCATCTGTAAGATAGAGATAATGAAACATTATCACAATATAAAAGGATCAACAGAAAACAATAAACTAATCTGTTAACCTTCGGAACACGGAGCATTTGGGCTGTTTTTGTTTACATAGCTGTCTTTAAATGTATATACAGAGGCTATAAGAATATGCAACATAGAGTGTCTTATATCCTTTTTTTTTCCAGCATAACCTATAGGCAATCTGATGAAATGCAACTATACAAACACACCTGAGGAAAAAGTACTCAAATGTTTTAAAATTGGACTGAATTAGTTAAATAAAGATATACATTACAGCTACATATTGACTATTTTGTGACTTCTGCATAATTATAAATATCATTTAAAAAAGAAAATAAATTAAGCGATATATAAAATTAATCATAACATTGACTCAACAGCCCATAAGAATGTGAAGATGTGACCTATAAACACACACACCCCAGGATGTCCATATAAGGAGCTGTGTATTATTCCTACAGTAATTTACCAAGGGTGCACCTGCGGCACAGATCTGTGCTGCACGAGCACTAAGGGTTAAACGCTGAAACAATTCGCAAATGTGTCGTGTCTCAAGTGTGTTTGCACAGTGTATACACTATGCCTATATAAATGAAATGTACATATACATATATATGTACATATAATGTGAGTGGTTCATTTCCTAATGATTTGGTAAACAAATAAAAACATAGAGTCACATTCTCCACCTCCTCAGGCCCCTCGAAAGCGGAGATGCATTTCAAGAACACACGAGCCCCTTTATCCTTAGCAGCCCTTTAGCTAGTCATTAGGTGATGCAGTAGGCGGGCAGAAATGGAGTCAGTTTTAGTGTGTGTTTGACAGGCTGTTTCTCCAGCAGTATAAACATACCGCCCAATCAGCAGGAGTTCACCAAAGTGCCTAGATGTGCACTCACGTATACTCTATAAACACTGCCACACACACACACAGAGTTCATAACCTAGAAACACAGGTGCTTGGTGACAGTGGCAGTGAACTGTAAGTTTTCCTCCAGTATGTGTGCTATGTACTGGTAATGATTCTTATCTAATAACTATGCAGAGAGCTACTCAGAAACAGCAGCAGCAATTAGATGCTGGGATCAAGAGGAGGGACAGGGCACTGGGGGTAATAAGGACTTGTTAGCAGTAATTGTTAAAATGTACCAACAATTAGAGAGGCCGATCTGGGATGTGTCTGCATGTGTCAGGATACGTCTGATTATGTGTGTGTGTGGGGGGGGTGGCAGCGGATGTTTGTGTGAGTATGTGTGTGTTGCCTGTGTGTGTGTACACATACAGTACTTGTCTCTGAAGCTGCACTCTTATTAGCATCTTCACAGGTTTTGTGCAAGGTGTGAAATAATGTAAAGAGACATGTCCACACATATTCAGAAAAGAAAGTGCGGGTGTGTGCATGCTGGAGAGGCACACACCCACACACACAGTCATGCAGACTTTCTCCGGTGAATGGGATTAAGCATCTCGATGACAACGGTCCAGATGGCCAGACACGTAATCAAGCATCCATCAGCCTTCCTGCTTCCTGCTCTCCTTAACCTTTTAACCACTCTTTCGCTCTCTCTCTGTGCATACACACACCTCCTCCATACCTGGAACCACAATTATACATTTCATTTTCCTTCAGCAGTGAAGCAATTTGTTTGGTTCAAAAAAAATCTTAACCCAATTTGAGTCTCTAAATTGTGAAGCACAACATCAACAACAGCCACAACTTTTGCAGCTCAATCACTGACAAATCTAGAGCGAAACACAATCCGAGATGCAGACGTATGTGTGTGTGTGTGTGTGTGTGTGTGTGTGTGTGTGTGTGTTTTTCCTTTGCTCCTGCTCCTCCTCCTCCTCCTCTTCCTCCTCCGGGCCCCCTGCTACGAAACCACATGACAGATATGTACCATCTGTCTCACACACTCTGTGAAGGGGATGAGAGGCTGAGTGGAGATAGATTCTATCTCTCCTTTTTTAACTCCGCTCCCCTCTTCGCACTGTCATCAGTGTTCCAGAGACCCCGTCAGATAGGGATGTCGAGCTGCTCCTAATGGCGAGCATAAGTGTGTCTGTGTGTGTGTGTGTGTGTGGGGGGGGTTGAGGCAGAGGAGGAAAATGCCACTGAGCGAAAAGGAGAGCATTCAAAAGTCAGAGGAGAGTCCGGGGCTAATATTCGGTCGCAGCGCTTTGGTGATAGCTCAGGTGGCATTCAGGCCCTCATAACATCCTTTCACCATTGGCTGAGTGAGGAGAGCACCATAACCCACCTGCCTTCGCCTCACATCATCCCGGACTGATCAATGCTAATGATCCACTTGGATGGAGTAGTGGAACGCCCACTGTTGGAAGGGTGGGTGGGTATGATAGGCGGGTCAGAAGGTGAGCTCCCCCAGGGTGTGGTATATGTCCTGCCTACATCTGCTCCCCTCTGCCCTCCCCCAACCCCATCTCTCTCTCCTGAGAGGGTTCAGATGGTCTTTTTTATCACCCCGCGGGCTAACACTACACAAACTCCCTCGCTGTTAATTACAGCACGCCTGAGCATGGGGCTCATATGTGCACACATGTGTGTGTGTGTGTGTGTATATGACAGATAGATAGATGGATAGATGGATAGATAGATAGATAGATAGATAGATAGATAGATAGATAGATAGATAGATAGATAGATAGATAGATAGATAGATAGATAGATGGATAGATAGACTCATTGACTGTCCTGCAGATGGTGGATACTGCAGACAGTGGTAAAAAGCAGTACTGGACAGTGAAGTATAGTTCACTGGAGAGGAGAATATGGGGTATACAGGTATTCAGCAAGGATCAAGGATGAGTCAGCCGCTGCTTGAAATAGATACTGCAGGCCTTGCCTTGATCACACTTTTCAGCAAATGAATCATTTATCAAAAACTAACACAGCTGTGCACAAGCGCTGCTTATTTTTCCTCTCCTGGTTAAATTGATAAGACAGCCTTTGGAAAAATGCACCATGTTGATATAAACAATGTGCGCGTCAACAGCGTTTGGGGAAACATTGGCAAGGAATGAGCAGCATTGTCCCCTCAAGCTTTGTGTTTGTATTTATTAAGAGGTTGAGAGCAAACATTTTGGCCTGGCTATGCTTGCAGAAGGGCAATCAGGCTCAGTGCCCAAAACTAGGCAATGGAGCCAACCAGATCTGGGTAAATATGCAATTCATGTGCACACACAAACACACACAGACGCGCTGCCACAAAAAGGACAGACACACAAACAAGCAGCCATGGACTGTTTACTTTGTCAGTCCGTCTTTGACATGTCCTCTCACACACTCAGTTACTCCCTTCATAATTTGTCCTGCAAGAAACAGGTTGCACATTCATCTCTCAGTTCATTTCAGTGTGGAATGGCCATGTGCAAGAAAGACGCCTGAATAAAAGGCAAACACAAGGAGTCGGATTCAGGATTAATCTGCCAGCACTCAGCAATCCTCACAGGCTGCAATGCTTTGACTCCTATAGACTCCAAGAGGGCTGAAGGGGAACACTTTAAATGCTAATGGGACTTTATGATAATAGATCACAATACATTGCAGAATCAGAGTTTGCATCGCAGATCAATCCCACCCAAAAGTCCCCCCATCCTGAGCCCTACGTTGCCGCTCCTCCCAGATCCAGCAGCTCAACGCACAAAGCATGATAATCCCCTACATAATGCATTACATACAAACATACATGAAGAATAGACCGTGAGGCAAAGAAAGAGGGAAGGAGGGAATATAAAGCAGTCAAGATGAGGGTGTATATGTGATAAAAGAGCCAGTTCCCCACTCAAGGAGTGTAATCCTCTAGCAGGCTGAGTTGATACTCTCAGTTGTTTCCAGAACAAAATTCTGCTTGAGCCGCCAGCCTGCCAGTGCAGCAGACGCCTGGGGGGAATCACTGATCTGACTCTGTTGTTCATATGAGGAGTGTTTGCCATGATGGCAGAACATCTCTCTTCCTCTCTCTATCTCTCACCCTCTACCTCACCTCCCTTTCCCCTAAAATGGGACACTGGGAGGCGAGTATAATCAGGATTAGGCTGCACATGCACACACACAAAGACATACAAATATACATCCTCAATGAAGACATCCACATGCATACATTCACAGTCATACACAATCATTAGGGTTTGAGCAGCACGCACACGCACACACACGCACACACACGCGCGCTTCTGCAGTGATGAGAATCTCTTGCCCACCAGAGGTTTACAAACATGCAGAGCTGCAGATATTCCCATCTCCCAAAGGCGGAACAACACAACTGCAGCGTCCATAGAAAAGAGTAGTTTGGGTGGAAAGGGGGTGAGGTGAGTTTGGAGGTGGGGTGTAGCAGCAAAGAGCCTGTAAAAATGCAAAAGGGATGGCACACGGAGACAGTCTGAATAGACGGTGAGGGTCAGGCAGAATGGATGGCTGAGAAAATGAAAGAATGAATAAAACAAGAGGGAAGAAATTAGAAACTGACATTGCTGTGGGCCAAAGAAAAGGCTCCTTGGTATAAAGACAGAAAGATAAAGTGAGGAAAAGAGGAGTATGTAATGGGATGGACGGGTGATGTGGGACATTATGATGGAAAACGCACAAAAATCCAAAGAGCTCCCTGACCTGACCATAACCTACCACGACTGCAGTAGGTCCATTAGGCCACCTATAGAGCAGGATTCCATATCCTGTGGCTGACCACAAACCCCTCGCACTGTGCAACACTGCTATTAGTGTCGGTCAACCATTATACAAAATGATGAGATGAAATGCATCAGGGTATGAAAAGAGCTCTGAGTAGAAAGATTTGGTCAGTAATGGAAAGTCTCTTTTCTGCCTCAGCTGCTGGACCTTTTCTCCCATCAAATCAAACGTTTTAAAACGATTCACCCAAACACAAGTTTCACGGACTTTTGTGCACTGAACAGCAACCGTGAATGGCATGAGCTATCAGGCCGTATAACACTTAAGAATACAGCGCATTTCAGGCTGAATGGCTTTGGCAGAATACAGTCAAATAGAGGCATTTATTCTACATTCATTGTGTTCAGTAATAGGACTATAAACACTTGTAAATGTGCCATTATTCTTGTTTTCTTGTAAGCTGCTAAAGCAGACCAAGACAAAGACACGTAGAACTTAGTGAATTTCCACAATGTGAGATAATAAAGTCGAATCTAATCTAATCTAATCTAAATTTGACAAGACATTAAGTCATTTAAATTTGTTGATTCAATTGTATGATCCAAGATCAATTCAGGATCTATTTCTGAAAAATCTGGTGACAACACAGCATCGTTTCAGATGTTTAGTTTTTCCGAATTAGGTACAACTCAAACTCAATTCAAATGTAAGACGCTCCGATACTACGTTATCATCAAATGGCCAATGCTTTATCATGGCATAAAACCGTCTGAGGGGATTTTCATGCATGAAACAACCAGAAAATGATCCGTTTGCATTTGCAAATGTATTCCATTGTATTATTTAATTTAATTTATTATTTATTCCCAAATGAATACATTTTGTAAAAAAATAGTAATTTATCCACAGTCTGAAACATACCTTTCCTTGGTTGTTGTCTGTCTATGACCCTGCTGATTTTCCTTACTCACTGTTTGACTAATCAAAACTGTTAAGTCTAGTAAGGCTCTGAATAGCGTTGTCATTCAATGTTGTCCAATAATCTGCACAGAACACATCATCTGATTAAGAAGAAACAAAGACAGCTGAGTGCCCAAGAGGACAGGAGATGTCATGGTGCACAGATCTCAGTAGAGATTCACACACACACACACACACACGGCGAGACTTGCCCTCGAGGTATAGTTTATGTGTTAATGTGCTTTAGATTGTGGCTGTGCATGCAGAGATGATGGACCGGGTAACAGATGGACGGAACTCTATTCCCTGGGAAACGAGCCTTCTGCTCAGCCGACAGTCCTGCCAAGTGCACAATCCTCATCCATCTCCTGCCCCCCTGCACCCCCGACATCCCATTTTTATCTCTATTGTTTCATGCCATCGTGTTGTGTTTATTCAACCTGCGCCCCAACCTCCTCATCCTCCTTCACTCGCTTCGTCTCAACATCCTCTTCCACCTTTTCCATCTCTTCCTCAATTTCCTTGGTAGACAAGCTCAAGGCTAATCCATTGATTTTCATGTAGTAACAGCCCGAGCAGCCTTCCCTCTATGCCTGCATCCTTTCCAGCTGTGCTGGGCGAAATAGTCAGTGATCACACCCCCAAGATGCTTGTGGCCACAACTTTAATGTGCAGCATGTTCAAGCACCACATTAGATATGTTTCCCTGCAAGAAGGCATCATAAATTAGATTAACACCCTTAATCTGGCAAGGAGGCATAGTGGTTACAGCAAGCTGGGATGCTAAAATACAGCTAGCACAGTAGCTAGCCCTCTCTGTGGCCGGAAAACGCTCTGTTGCACGCACAGGAACTATAAAAAGAACAGTTTGCTGCAGTTTGCTGTGTCAGCAGTGTGTGGCGCAGTTCTGCTCCCGCGTTATACAACTGACGGCTCAGGGAACCGGGGCCGACATGTGAAGCCAGGTGAGTGGTCACGTGTAATGAAAGCACCACTCGAGCGGAAAGGGATGAAGATGAGGAGTGTGTGCGTGTGTTTCTGTGCCTCACCTCTGATAATGGAAAGCTTTGCAGTGACGGACACCTCTCCTTCACTGTTGCGTGCCACACACTCGTAGGTGTTCTCATCCCGGGGAGCTCGGAGTGGTTGGATTCTCAGCACAGCACCTGCACCGTCATCAAACTCTATGGTCTGAACAGTCACACAAGAAAACACACATCAGCCACAGCAGAGGAGACACAAGAATCACAAGTGAAACAGTAAACTTGAACTCTACGTGCTGTGTTTAGGGTCTCTAAAAAAATACAAGTTCAAAAAGACAGACTACAAGAATTAAAATGGACAATAATTTAGGAAATGGCAAATACAAAGTGCCGTGGCTGCGATCACAGCAACAATCTAAAAGCACAGGAACTGTTCAATGGATTCTCGTTGTCTAACATTTAAGTGGGGAACGAAAAGTTTGAGTGTGAGGAGTTACGATATTTTTAGTTCAGTTTGTGGAGTATTCCAAAGCGGAGTATTCCATTTCTCCGATTCAGTCCAAACTCTGGGAATAATCAAGTGATAAATGCCACGAGGACGTAATGCATAATGGCTATTGTTTCTTTGTAGTAAAGGGCATAAATAAGACGGAACCAAGTCGAGAACAGCCATATAAATCAGTATCATCCAGTCAGTAAACCCTTGTTTACGCAAAGAAGGCGACTGAGCTTTGGCGCGTAGGCATATAAGTCACAGTATGACATTGTTTAGAATAGGACCTGGGCATTCACTGGGGTGACATCAAACTGTCCTGCTACATATCAAAATCCTTTTTGAATATACAGAGATTAGTGCATGCTATCATTGTGTGAGTCTTAAGGTGTGGAAGTTAGTAGACACTCAACATCGCTTAATGTAGTTATTCCAAAAGATGGGCTCAGGATCTGCAGGTGGCTCCCGCAAGAGTCCCAAATATTTTTTTTTCTAGCCTCTTATTAAAGATTTAAATATCTTGCATTGAATTAAGTTGTGATTTCGAGTCACAGAACAGAACATTACCAGCTCCCCACTAACAGGCCTGAACAACATATTCACCTCCCACTACATGCAGGTGCAGAAGTCTTATCACATCCTCAAAGACTCTTTCCAACCTCCATCCATCTATCTGTCTGTCTGTCTGTCAGTCTGTCTATCTATCTATCTAGCTATCTATTATCTTAAGATTTATTCAGTAACTTACATTAAATGAAGTTGTGATTCCTTTATCAAACATAGATATCTTGGCAATGTCTAGTCAGTCTATTAAAGAAACAAACGAGGTGTTGCAGAAATGGCAGTTAAAAATAGCGAGAGAAACGCGATGCACACGTTTGCTGCTGTTATGATTTATACTGTGAAACAGGTTGCAATAGTTTGGCATCCTTAAAATATTCTATTGACCTCTACAATAAAAAAAGAAAGAAAAAAAGAAAGTAAAAAAAACGACCCGCTTCACTTCGCTCTCCTCTACAGAAACGTTGGAGGTCAGGCACAGACAAAGAGCGTGTACCTGAAAACATGACCTTGGAAGTGGCAGGGAGACAGTGTCTGTCACAAAGACCTTTTTCTGCAGAGAAGAAACTTACCAACCCTGGAGGCGGATCCTCTCACTGAAATGCACGTGTTACCATACATACACATACACACTATCAATATACACTCAGGCTCATAATGAATTCATATTTGCAGGTTTTGTTTTTAGCATTTGGACAGCGACATGAATAAGATAGAATGTCAAATCTCGTGTGGTGTTGGCTGTTATACAACACACTGCAGCAACATTTGCAATGTTAAAATATCGTGAAGGAATAGTTAGTTGCTTTCTTGCCATGAGCTGAAAAGATTGATGTATGGTATATTATGTTTATCTCATTTATAGTGTCATTTCATGATCTTTTGTTCACCTTTGGACATAGCCAGCATTTCCTTTCTGTCTGTCTGTAGTTCATTTTAATGCATAACTGTTAAATTACTCCAAACGAAATGCACACTTCAATCATTTATCAAACAAATTCATCAATCTATGTATCAGTATTATTATTTCATGCAACATCTCTATACACATTTGTCATTCTGTTATAGTAAGAATTGACATTGTGCACTGTAACAACCACCTCGATACGCTGAGAGTTGACTTTCTTGCCCTTCTTGTTCCAGTAGACGACAGGCTTGGGATTACCACTGGCCTGACACACGAACGATGCCACACCCCCCGACACTCCAATCTGGTCTGTGGGAATCTTGGTGAACTTCGGGGGAGCTGAGGCAGGGAGGGGAGTTGGGGATGGAAACAAGAGGAACACGAAAATAAATTAAAACATGAAAACTGACACTGTCAGACAGAGAGGACATCGACTCCAACCGACAACAACCCCTGCTGACCACGCCCCGTCCTCTGTCAGTGACACTGGTCAGGCTGATTTGTGCTCTGATGGCTGTGTGTTGTGCTTACTTCCTGGGTATCATCTAGAGGACACAGTGAAGGGCTTCCTGTGGGTCATAAATAAAAGATGGGGTTGGGCTTCAGAAGAACATCTCTCTCTCTCTCTCTCTCTCTCTCTCTTTCTGTCTCCCCTTCTCTGTCCGTCTCACCCTCTTTATTTCTGTCTTTCCTGCCCCCCTGAGCAGACCACCCTTGTCCTGCTTACAGCACAGACAGTCAGGACACAGTCAGTGATTCAATGGTGGGGAAGGTGTTGGCTGCAGATCCACAGCATATAACAGGCTTAAAACACATTAACACAAAAAAGTGTATTCTCTGCCTGCGCACTCTAACACCTACGAGGGATTTTGTACTTGCAGATTCTAATGATCTTCCACTGATTCGGATGATTAATGCACTAAATATACCATTAGCTCTTACATTTCTGAATCTGAGGGGAGAAATTCCAACTGATGTTAGACGTGTGTGTGCAGCAGCTTGGCCCTCCATGAGAAAACAGCAATTTCCAAGTCCGATATTGAGCCAACAGAACTGAACCTATATTTTTCACAGTGACTGAGTCAGATCAATCAAATAACTTCATGCACCCACCACTTGCTATCTATCTGTGTCCTGTTGCCATGGTTCCACGCTGAATTCCTCCTCAGCTACAGAATCGCTGCTATCCATCTGGGTGAAGTCAGTATGACCCTTACCATAGCAACCTGAGTCCCTCCTCCCACTTCCCCTATGTCTGGCTGGGTGAGCTCCTGCTGTGTTGATTCACTTATGCTCTGAAGACAGAACGGTAACCAAAAAACTCCCAAACAGACACATGAAATAATCACCAGCTAATTCTAAAGCCTGCTTGCTCACACAAAAAAAAACCCCAAAACACTTTCCAGTCTCACTACTATACGCCTTGACAGGAACAGGAATAACACAATGACAAAAGAATGTTCCCGTGCTTGCTGCACTGTGGTGTACCTCTTAAAGGCCCACTCAACGTGTCATAAATAAAGTGGATTCATTTTATGCTCGTCATAATTCTTGACAGAAAGAAGCAACACTATAGTCAATCAAGACAAATTTATATCCACCATTTCAGGGCTCAAGAGCACCATACTTTATGTCTAAGTGACTCTCACTGAGGGTAGTGAGCAAATTCAGCATTGAGAGTAAGAGTATAGATGAAAATAATGGAATTATGAATAAACTCAATTTGTTTCTTCCTGAACATGGTTTTCGGTAGCTTTATGTTAAGTCCAAAATGTCTTCTGTGTTCCGTTAAAAGTGCTTCACCGCCAATCCTCATGCAAAACTGACCCCATTGGCAATTTTACAATTTAAGCCTCTTCTCAAAGCCTGGGAAAAAGCACAGGCTCTGGATGAATCTGCACTAAACACTAACTTTTATCTCTGGGCGGTTCTTGAAAGCTGTCTGGGGTTTTAACTAATGCAGACCGTTTGCAGTCTGTTTAATAGAGGGATTGACTCTGTTGCACAGGACCAGGCAGATATAACCAGTCTGACTTTATAACCTGTATTCATGTTAATCGCTGACTGAGTTGACGACGTGCTGTGCTCAGAGGCTTTGACTGACAGCTCCGGTGTAATAGTGTAATTAGCACATCAAGAGAAAGAAAAATATTATGAATGAACCCTGAGTTCAGGCTAAAGAAATGCAAGTTTAATTTGTCATTCTGTAAAAGTTCCTTTGGGGAAAATCAATGTAACTGTGGTTCATTCTCCTTTCAAAGGCTTTAATATGGGAAAGATATTAAGTGCAACCATCTCTTCCTGTTAGGTGACTTTGCTGTCAAATGTGTTTGCGTCCCACAGCCAAATGTTTGCAACAGAATTCGTCTGTTACACAAAGATAATGGAGTTAGTGTGCTGTGTAGAAGAAGGAAAAAAGTAAAGCCAAATTGAGTAGAAGCTCAAAACTGAAATCAAATATTCATAACTTTATTTGCATGGCTGTGTGCTGAGCTCACCTTAAATGATTTTTATTATTAGAATGGCCACTCACAACTCATTTATTTTTATTGCCTCACTAATAAAGCAATTTGACAACCGTTTTGCAGAAAGGTTCTGACATGATTGCATTTATTATAAAAATTAACTTTGATTTTCTATCAATGGATCCTCACTTCCTAGATGCTGTGTAAAATGTAATTGTTTTTTTTTTCCATCTCTGTGACAAACTAGGTAGACATTTGCAGCAGAAACTAGAAATGGCTGTGTTTTCATTCCACTGGATTTCAGTGGATCTTCCTTGATGGCAAATAATAGTTTGGGGGTATTTTTTTCAGAGCAACACATACTGTGAATGGAAGAAAGGGCAACAGTTTTGTTGTTTTCTTAGTTTATCTATGTGTTGGACTTTACAGAGGAAAGAGACGAGAGATCAGTAGACACACTGTAGGTGGTCGAGCGGCAGAGAACTTCAATCCCACAACATTTAATCTGAACGTTGTTGTGTAATTCTACCTCTTCTCTCACCATAAAAACACTTCAAATATGACGTCGGTCCTCTCGAAAGACCATGGCCTCAATTTGGTTACGTAGATGGAAAATGAGAAACCACATTGAACAATACCCAATTCTAACAATGACAACTGCATCTTTAGCCTGAGTGTATGTGTGTGTGTGTGGGTGTGGTATCTGTGTTAGTCTGTGTGTGGACGACTGCTGACACAGGAAATCTGTGGAAATGTTGCAATCAAGGAGATGATGAGGAACATGCTGATGGGACCTGCCAGCTTATCAAAACACATTAACAACGCCACAGTCCGGAGCTGATGTAGTGATAAGCCCGCTTTTATTCCTCACACACACACACACACACACAAAGGACATGCATGTGTACACATATATTCACACCTTCGTACATCACATTTACCGCTGACAATAAACCAGCTGCTGATCAGCCGAAAAAGAGGTGGAATTTGAAGCAAATTTATATGCGGGGGGAAGTTAAGTTTAGTCTTAGTTTATCTCATTTCATTTACAAATAAAAAGGCGAACAAACAATTTAATATAAGCACAACATCCTGTCCAAGTCTTGAATGGAAAGGAGCAGAAAGAATAATAATCTGATTTACTCTGCATCTTTATCACACAGATAAAACAAAATTACAATAATACAATAAATACACAAAAAAGAATAAAAGTAAGTTATTCAAATGGAATACATGTCATTGTATTTCCTTAACATAGTGGTTTAAACGGAATTTATAAAAGTCATGTTTTTGTTCAGGTTGTTCCATAGACTGATTCCATTTCACAGAAATGCAACGCTCCATCAGTTTAGGCCTGTATCTTGTTTTTTTCAAATCTGAAATCCACAAAGGATCTTGAGCTGTATGACGTATAGATGTGTTTTTATCAATATGCATTTTATCAATATATATATATATATATATATATGAATATACATACATATATCTTCTATTATCATTGTATACACATTGTTATACAGAGTAATTGATGGGTGTATGGATGGACGGATAGTCATACCTAGTGGTCCACACACACTGCTCAAAGGGCTGGTCAGCAGGATAAATGAGAACAGCAGCAAATGCAGGGGGGAGGGGCTAATGCTGAGCCCCAGGGTAGGCCTCCTGGACTGGGCCAAAAATCCACCTGTCCTGGGCAGAGGCATGGCAAGCACTGTGGGCTGCTTGGAGATGGATTAGATACAGGCAGGGATTCGCTCAACAGGGATAGGCACTCTGCAGACATGGGGGACAAGAACAACAAAAACATGAAGGTTAGCTGATGCAAAAGAAAGAGCACATTTATTTCACCACCAGTTCATCGCTCTGCATTTAGAGTGGCTGCTGAAATGTCAACGCACCACGAGGGGGGAAACATAGATTCATACAATTCATACAGATGAGCAGAAAAAAAAAACATCCCAATAAAGGAAATTAAAGACACACTCATCCTAATGCAGGATTAAGTTTTATGATTTCGCCAGAGCACTTCTAGTTTGGGATTAACAGCTCAAGCAGGCTGGCTCTGACTGATCTAATACCAGAACAATAGAGCCAGTGCTCAACAACTAAGACAAGACATGGACAGAAATAGTTTTCGGCGTACTGCTTCTGTATTAATGAGTCTCCTTTTCTAGTGAGCCATGAAATGAGCCGCAATGATACATTTTTAAGAGGGCTTTTTTCATCCTCCGACATCCCAATAATTTCATTTCAGCTGTGACCTAATTCCTTCTTAGCGTTGACTATTGCACTGCTCTGGTGGCAAATAAAAGTGTTAATGCAATAATACATCCAGAGTGTTCCAAAGTAATGAAAAACACTAAAACAAAAGAGGATTAAGGGGTCAATAGGAATGCAGAAAAATTCAATAAGAGCAAATGCATCAGAAACGTCTCCTTTAACAGATATTCACTCTCTCGTTAATCCCCTGCCTTGAGGGGATCACCATCAGTGTCGTGCGCTCTTTTCCGACGTGAATGCAGGGAGCTGGACACATCTGGAAGTCTGAACATAATTCAGCTCTGTCTGCTTGCAGAGATTTAGACTGTGCTGTGCAGAAGCTCCCTGTCTGGGAGTCAATAACTCCTCAGTCCAGTCGAGCTCTCCCGACCCCCACCCCTCGGCCCAGCGTGTCAGAATGCAGGTGGGGAGGCAAAATGAGAGAGGAGCCTTTGTTAACCTGTACATATATCACACACGTGCACATCTCCAGTCAAGTACGAATACAGGATAACATACGAGACACAGTGTGTATTCACAGGTGACAGGGCACAGTGTAATCGGCACATAAATATACGCAAATGCCCATAAGCACACGCTCAGCCTGACATCCCTGATGAACTGGCTGAAATGGAGTGGCAGAGATTAGCCCGCCCTTACTCGCCTTTGTTGAATAAAAAGAGGCATTTCTGGTGAGCTACATATTCAAAGACTCCTCCAACCACTTATTGAGCTAATGACCTGCTCAAACACATTACTGTCTGCCAGTTCCTACACTAAAAATAGCTCATCTGAAAACATGGCTGTCTATCTGATCTCGGCTCCTTTTCTCGCCACTCTGCCCCTGTCTTATCTATCTCTGTGTAATAGATGTTGAATAGAAAAGCTTTCAGCGTCCCCTTTTCAGCTCAACAATGTGATAAGAAAAATCTGATCAGAGCTCATTCATGCACCATTGGCAGCATGTTAAGTAATTTCTCCTCTTAAGGAAACTCAATTTGCCACTGCTAATCTAACTAGGCCTACTGCTCTGCGTGGAGCCACACAGCCACTGAAACATTAGGTACTCTTCGTATGTTGCATGTGTCTGCCTCCACTGTCCTGTGAGCTGGATTTAGAGGCCTTTTATATTTTCGTGTGACCTCAGTCTAACCCTACCTATCATTCTCAGTGCGTCCAGCCCTCCCTGTTGTTTTCCACCTGCTGACAAAGCCCTCTCCTCTCTACCTCCACAACAGTCCCTCATCCTCCACCTAATCCTTAATCTTACCCTCATCTCACTCCTATATTAGTGTCTGTATTCCTGAAATCTCCTCATTTCCTTCCTCCCCTCTCCTCTCCACTTTCCTCCTTGCCGTCCATGTTAATCTCCCCTCTTTTGATGCCATCTCCTCCACGGCTTCCTACCATTCATTTCACTGTCTCTATACACACTAAACCCTGCCTCGATCCAAATCCCCTTCCTCCTCCCAGCTGCCCTGCACCAGCTGATCCAGCTGTTGCTGGCCCATTGACACTTTTCAAACAAAAGGGCTTTAGAGCATCTTACAGCTGTGAATGCTGAGCGAGCAAGCGGAACAAATCCACGAAGACAGCAGTACACCAGACTAGTCTAGGCATGTCTGTGCTTGTCCTATGACGGCACTCAATGATCCCAGTATTCCCATCCATGTGGACGACGCAGATATGACAGTTAACACGCGAGGTTACAAGCAAGTTAGTCAGTCCTCACGAGCGGACAATCACGACACCAAGGCTTCTGAAAAAAAGGTGTGCGGGAATATTTCTGGTAACGTACAAATCTGCTAACTTCTTCTGCTGTAACATCAATTTAACCACACGAAAATTCATTCATTGTCTATTGCTTTATCCTCCACATGAGTGCTGCCGTGCCAATCCTAGTTGACATAGGGCAAAAGGCAGGGTGCACCCTGGACAGGTCACCAGTCCATCACAGCAAGAAGACCCGAGTTTGTGACCCGGTCGGAACAAGGGTCTTTCTGGAACCAGGTACCAACTTTAGTACCTGCTCCGGCGAGGTTCCAAAAGCGTGCTGAGTACGTACTACGCGATGATTGGTCACAGGAAGAGACGTCCAACACAGTAATAAAGCTGAACAGTGCCGAGCTGTAGAACAGTTAAAACAACTTAACAATCCTAAAAACGTGGGTTAATCCCAATCACAATTACCGGGGAAATGTCTAAAATCTCAATATTTAACAGAGGAGTCTGGTCCGTGACTGTCATCACACTGCCGCTGTGTTTCAGTCCAGTGACTGTGTCAGATGGAGTCCGTGCTCCGGTTGCTGAACAAATATTAACTGTTTCTAGTGATTTGATTCAGTTACACTGAAAACAACTGCTTTACAAGTCACTAGTCACTCGTTTGTGTGTGTGTTTGTTTCACGCAGTTTCACGCAGCCGCACAGTGATGACTCCGCCCACGTTGAGTAGGTACTTTTCACGTAGTGGAGATGCAACCTAAACCGTGCCATGGAAATACGCCACGTGTGTCCCTGTGATGGACTGGTGACCTGTCCAGGGTGTGCCCCGCCTTTTGCCCTATGTCAGCTGGGATTGGCACCAGCGTGAGCGAGCGAGTGAGTGAGTGAGTGAGTGAGTCACACCTATGGGCAACGTAGAGTGTTCAATTAACAGGAGTACCCAGAGAAAAGGCCCACACACACAGGGAGAACATGCAAACTCCACACAGAAAGGAGCAAGGTCTGGACCGATAATATTACTGCAAGTGAATGAATGCATGGACACCACAGTGAAACTGCAGTGGGTCAGAAGAGGTCATTTAAGGAGGCGGGCTCGACTGCATTCATGCAGCTCATTGATTGTGGCCACATGTTTCCCCAAACCATCCCTGAATGTGTTTTTGTGATCGGATCTGTGACGGATTCAATATGTTCACACCCGTATTTAGCCCTGTGATCAATCAGGGCGGATGCTATTACTATTCCTGAACACGGCCAATGTTTTTCCTCGCTCCACATGAACACTAAAACCAGCCATGCACTAATTAAAAGGTGACCTCAAATTGATGGCATTCATTGTGCGCATGGCTATCCTCATGACTCAGGCCTGTTCAGCCCCCTCAGAGATAAACAATCTACTCGTCCTAATCATCCAGAGGGACGATGGGAGGCATTGGTCTCATTACCTTTTTCAGCGTGACAACACAGATGGTCAGCCAGACAGATGGATTGATGGGGATATATGTGCTATTTATTGCGGGGAAGCAGATAATGACACCATAGCTCAGGTGTTGAAATGTACACCGGTTATTGTGCTCCATCAGGCTGATGAAATAACATTGTTTAGGTGCCATCCAACCTGCCCCTGCTGTGCTGGGGCCTGTGAAGATGACATGTTTTGTTTTTCTCACCACCCCAACCTCCCCCTTCCCCCCCCTCCACTTTTTTTTTTACCCATGATGCCTTTTGCCACAAGTGGATTGAGATGGTCTCACAAGGCCTGTCTCCATGACAACGAGCTGGGAGTGCTCAGGGAAAGATCAGATCTGTTTCCTGCGGCACCATGGTAGCTGGGAGACAGCGCACCTGATAGGAAGCCGACGTGTTCTCTTCATTCCTTTTTTGTTTTAATTTGGGTTTAAAGGTGCGAGCAAGCATTGTGTGTGTTGAACATTTGAAAGGGGGGGGAAAAAAAACTACACAAAACTTCAGAATTAATGATTATTATTATTCTCTGACTTTCCAGCATAAAATCTATCTTTTTTTTGAATTGTGAAAGGCTTCGCGTGGCAAAGTTTGGAAGGTTTCCTATGACCTGTAGACAATAGTCACAAACGCATGCACACAAAATAAAAATGACAGATGGCAGAGCATCATGGGGGAGATTGGCACTCGCTCCCTCGCACTTCCCTTCTCTCACTCTTAAACACGCAGCCCACAGACACACAAATACACCGACCCACATGTATGAATGCACGTTCGCCGAGGATCAGAAGCACAACATGCTGCAGGAATTAGCTGCACTGCCCTGGTTACACTTTTAGCAGTGGAAATAAAATATCTGAGGCTCCTCTCTAACAAGAAGACACACCTGTCACTCAAATGCCATGATTCATTGCTGTGAATATAAATGAATCTGGAGACTTGGGTGTATCAACTAAACTTAATGCTGGAGGATGCTGAATTTAGGACAGCTCAATACTTTTCCCCAACAGTGGGGGAAAAAAAAGAAAAACTGACACATTGCAATAACATTCCCAACCAGAAGCAAAAATTTCCATCACTGGTATGAAGTTGTAAACAAGGTTTTCACTAGATATTAAATCTGATTTTTCAGAGCAAATATGTGTCATGGGGACATAGAAATGAAGAAATAACTAAATAAATAAATAGTATTTTTCAAAGCAGTGTGCTGCTGATATTAACTTTAGCCTCAGACTTTTGTTAATGTCACTTTAAAAATGTAATAAACTGAATTCTGAGCACATTTAGTGGTTAGAGTCTGAATCAGGGGTGTCAAACATATGACCCCCGGGGCCAGAGCCGGCCCACTAGAAGGTCCAAACTGGCCCACGGGATGAATTTGTGAAAATGTCATATTATGATTAGAATCCAATCAAAACGAGAACTACTATATTTTTCAGTTCCAGACACCTGTGACTAAATGCTTTGTGCCTTTGTTGATCCACTGTGATCTGTACGTTCTGGTGCACGATGTATAAATGGCAAACTTAGGCATGATATTTCTGTATATTATTATTGCAATTGCACTTATTTTTCTCAAGAAATGTCATGTTCATAATATGTTTTGTAAAAAAAAGATACGTGATTAAATGTAAGGACAATTGGAGTATTTGTGGTTTACAGGGTATTATGCTAATATTTTAATGGTCCGGCCCACTTGAGGTCAAATTGCGCTGTATGTGGCCTTTAACTAAAACTGGCTCTAAATTATAAATCAAACAATTGTTAAATTGGTAATGAAATGATTTTAACAAACTGCTTTCTCAAAGAAAACATAAATCTTTCACAGCTTGCTTGCGTTTGTTGTTTTGCATTGTATGTTTTTCTATGCTGCCAGATCTCTGGTGCAAAAGGCTTTCAGCCTCAGTAAGACTTACACGGTTAAATACTGATGAGATTAAGGCTTGATATTAATTTTGATTATGATGATAATGATTCAAGTACCAAAACCTAGTTAAATTTCACCCAGAATCTCTGTTTGTATATTAATAATAAATGTATATTGTATTCTATTTTGTATATTATATTTAATGTATATGCTTTCACCCAGTGTCTCTTTTTTGTAAACTATGTACTACAGTGCTCTCTTACATGTATTTCAATGGCAAGTTTCCTTCAAGACCAACATAAACTGTGCTGGTTTACTGATAATAATGAACTTAACATGGAATAATGGAATCCAAAATTATAATAATAGTTACCTTGGGATTGTGGAAACAAAATCAAATTTAAAATTACACCCACCCACAACCTCTCTCTGGAGTTCTCTGGCAGGGAGCACACATTTTGCTTGAGGTCCCACTTTAATTTACTAATCACCTGCAGCTAATGATGTAGAAGAAGTGTGATAAGTAAGAATTAAAGATTGCAGAAAGACAAAGATTGGAGAAATTACACAAACTTCACTCCTCTGTCGAATACTACAAGGATGTGAATCAGTAACATCAGGACATCAATAGAATCTCACACCAGCGTGACTATTATTTATAACTACAGTTCGATTACTGTTCTCCACTTTTAAATTCTGCAACGTGCTGCAGGGTTTTGTTCAGTGCAAACCCCATACGCAAGACAACTTGTGTATTCGTGATGAAGAACAAAGGGAAGGATGGCAAAGGAGATGCGTGACTCTGCCTGCCTAAATCCTAATGTGCTAAAAAAGAAAAAGTGAAAAGTTTTCTTTCGACCTCAGTCGCGGCATGTCTAGGACACAGCAGATTTGTAGCAGCCCAACAATGGTGCAGGAAATGTGCACCCACACATCTTAAAGGAGCCCCAAGGTCAGACAAACTGACAAACTAAAACGAGCAGTAATGGACGTATCAGCGTCAGCAAGCGGCAACAGCTGGACTGGCTCCTGCTAAGAAGGAAATGTATTTTCCAATTGACATGGAAGTGCATATAGAGCAGATTATCAGACAGGGTCAGAGCAAAAAATAGCGTTAGAAATGCTGGTCTGCTCACAGGAAGTTAAGAATTAGGACTGCTGGAATGAGTCCGCCTCAGTAAATCTAACGTTTCCTTTATAAGGAGCATACGGTACATCTGTTAGGTCTCACTGTTGATAATAAAACAACATTTTCCTTTCAACCTATTGGCCCATAACTCACTAATGCAAAACTATCTGTTTTCTGTGTTGGACTATGCTCATGTAAAAAGAGACATGATAGAATAGAGAAGTTCAAAGAAATAAAATATTTCTTTAGAAACAAAAGGCCAAGTAGACGTTTTTGTCAGCAGCTAGAATATATTTCTTTCAAAAAAAAGACACTGTGAATGTGCCTGAAATGTATATGTGCTTTAACGTGTCCCATTTGGTTTCAAAGTGATGTATGCGTATCTCTGGTGGCTGAAAACCTTGCAGTTGAAATTTAAACAATTTGCATACTTTCAAATCAGTTGAAGGATTACTTCCTCCTCCATGAGCCGAGTCAATTTTTCAGACCCTTCAACCCCTGGGCTCATATACCTCTCTCAAAGTCAAAACAGCATTGTCGTGTTTTTTTCCCCCCTCGTTGCAAAATAAAATTGACATTTTCCAGATCGAGCTTCACCTAACAGATGAAGGCTTTCACCTAACGACACCAAACAACCACAGAGGAGCACGATGTGTGCGTGTCCACACACCGACACCTACACAGCCTTCACTCAAAGGAAACGGCAGGCGTAAAGCTTGCAAACAAACCACCCAAACATCTTTCGCAATTCCTTCCAGCGACCTCTGTCTCACTGTTGCTCGCTCCTCACAGGCAGCCGATCTTCTGTGCAGCGGCTCATTATGCAGGCTGATGGTTGAGTCCTTGTCAACTCACTGTCCAATTAGCATATCTAAGGCTGGCACAGACTCTTATTCCAGCGGCAGCGAGTACTGTACACACATACTGATGTCCACATAGTTATGCACTTGCATGTACATCCCTAATTGTTAAACAGCTTTGGCATGAAAGGGAAGAGGCACTGTGTAAATCGCCCAATTACACAGTCGATACCTAATGACAGCCTAAGCCACACATTTGCTTCTTTGAACGCTAATAAATGCTGGTATTATCTATCTATACATATATCTATCTATACGTCACTGATGGATGGTTCGGTGTTCATTTAACAGCTTACACATGCACACGCACCAACCCCACACATACACACACACACACATATGCGAGAAAGACATTGCCAGCCAAAACACACCGCAGCCAATTAATGAGCTTCTCCTGGAGCAGGACTAAAGCTCCCTGACAACAGAGAACACCTTTATTTTCCTGGACGACACTGTCATCATCATATTTCTATTGTGTGCTTTTGTGAAGGGGACATTCCATCCACCACCCTCCTTGTCGGAGCTGTTTAGCAAAAACCTGCACATCAGTCATCGTAGACCAACCATGGCTGGATTGAGGGCTTGTTGATGAGCTCATCCTGGAGAATGATAACGGCAGCCTGGAGAAACACGGAGCCGTCTTTTAACAGCCTTATATCAATTGATCAGTCATATACCATTATCCAGCCGAGGATGTTTTTAATGTAAGCTACAGAGAAAGCCTAGATATTGATTTGGTTTTTTTTATCATTGATTTATAGAAAGAATAGCAACATTTGAGAGCTCACAACATAGTCTACAGTACAAGCACCTGGCGCTCCAAAACACTGATTTTGCTGCTCATTCACTGTCACAAACTGTACGCATGAAATCATAAAGGAATCCTTTATTTATTTAGTGATGATGTAAAATATCTCCCGTCCTTTTGGGAGCTGCTTGCGAATTTCCCTGAGACATGCTGTTGTGTTTGCCAGAGATTGAATTCTCCCTTGTGTATTTGTGCTGCCATGGTCACCTGTCTACTATGATCACATGACATGTTGTCCATTGAGAGCTCATTATCTCCTCACTGCAACAATGTTCCACCACAACAACAGCAAGATCAGAAAATGTCCCATTCGTTCACATTCCTACTGCTGTGTATGAAGTTGATTTGAGTCACAAAACCGGGGCCAAAGATGTCAATTTATACTGACAACGCCGCACTACATGGTTGGAGACTTAAAGAGTTCACTACTCAGAAGAAAAGTGACTCTGGTGAACAAATATGTACGTGCTACACAGGTGGCCAGTCTTAGCAGCTCTGTCACTAACCAGCCCTTGCATGACTTCCTGATGGAGATGAGATTTGTGACGCCAAATGAATTCCTCCTTGAGGGACGATAAAGTTGTGAATAGAATTGAAAACGGGAGTAATGGGGTAGAAAAACTGCATTTGTCCTGCGTCTCTCATTGCTGAAATCAGATGGAGAAAGTGCGTCTCTGTAAGTGAAAAGATGAAATGCTTGTCGTGGGTAACAGACTTGCGCATGGATGCTTTTCACCAATGAATAGCCATTACTCTCACCTCGGCCAAACAAATACTTCATCTTAGCTGGCACCCTGTGCACTTTGGAGACAGAGTAATCATGAAATGCCACAAACAAATGTGAAGTTGTATTCCATAGCCGTGTCAACCACTCCCCCGCTCTACACAGACTACAAAATGTTCCCACTGACCTCTGAGGGACACTAATCTCCAAACTTTTAACTTGTCCCTCTCTCTCTCCCTCTCTCTGTTGCTATGGAGAAGAGTTTTTTATGATGTTGTCCTTTTTCTATCCTCTGGTATAAAAGTCTTTTGGGAGAGTAGAAACAATGAAAACAAAGACACGCTTTCACTAAATAGCATTTGGAGCCACATCATTTTACTCTTTGTAAAATGTATCTGTTGTGACATCACCCATTAGAATCTAAACTCGTGTTCCTGAATCCTTCATATTTGTGATTTGGCCGGCAACATATTGAATTGTGACGCAGGCAACATTACAAACAGAAGTTTACAGACATTACCGGGCACCAACTGGACGGTAGCAGCTGTCACATTGGTGTCCACTCAGTTCTGCTCTGCTCTGTCATCTATTTTCCTCTAAACTGGAACATGATTTACCGACAAAAAACAACAACATCATGTTCTATTGAAGAAGACCAGAAACTAGCGATTCCGACCATTACCGCCTCAGGAAAATGTTGACTGATTTTTATAAATTACGCCCATACATTAGCATGATAGCATGCAAACATGTATCATTTCAGCATAGGTACAGTCATTTCTCCAACAACCATCTCTAATGTGGCTAAAATGTAAAACAACTGAGGGATAAAAGCTAATTATATGCTGTCATTTTCATCCCAGTGTATGAAGGTCACTGAAGGTCATAACTGGTGATTAGCACGAGCATGATCAGTTAGTCGCTGAATTTTGCTGCCTTCATGAGCATGCATATGACTTTATCTCACAAATAAAGCGACGTTGAGTAAAAATCGTATTATTTCATGTCGTGGAATGTCTCAATTCTATTTTGGCATGCATCTAGCTGGAATCAATTCATCCAACTTTGCAGAAAAATACTAGATATAAAATAGAGCTAGAAGCAAGGTGAAAAGAATACTCTGGTGTATGAACACACGGGCAGCAAACCAGCGCCTACACTTCAAAGTGAATGGTCCCCACTCTTCCTCCAAGTTCTGATTAGGTAGTTTGTCTCCTGCTTTGTCAGCCATCTTGTCAGTCAGTCTAACCCTCCTAATGACTCCTGTCAGTCAGGGATGTAACTGTCAAACCCAATCAATAGTGACACTTCCTCCTCCCATGATTGGATAATGAACTGTGTACATCAACATATTTAGCATTTCTTTTTTTTTTTTTTCCTTCGTTTGCAAATGTCAACAGAAGGAAAACCTCGACATGTTTCTCGACACGAGATTTGCAGGAGAAGCGAGAGAACTTTTGTTTGCTGACGACGACGGCAAAATCCCATTCAGGTGGAGAGGAATGAGTTAGCTGCAGAGGGTTGACCAGAGGACAGCAAACGGCGAAACGATACCCTGCTTTGCATTAGGAAAGAGAGGGGGAGGGGAGGGAGGATGGAGAAGATGTCTTCAGATGTGGCAGTTGTGATGAAAAGAGAGGCAAATGAGTCAAGACAAGAGGTGGAGAAGAGAGGAAGGGAGGAGAGGTAGTGGAGGAGTGTGCATTATTCATCCCTGCTGACACACCAGAATATCTGATTCATCTGGAGAAGGGCATCAGTCAAGTCACAACCTATCTCTCAGGCTTCATTTGCACGCACACATATAGATATAGACATGTGATGAGCACACACACAATTGCAAATGACCTCCGAGATAAAAAAAAATAAAAAACCGGGGGGGGCGGGGTAATTATGAGTCTGGCTCACTGAAGAGATCCTGAGTAACAGACTGAGGTTGGTCTTTGCACCAGCATTTTCCATCAGGTACAACAGATGCCATTACTTGTTTATGCACTTACTGATTGACTGTCTACAATTTGCCTATGTATACAGCTGACATTTTATAATACTGTATAAAGCAGTTGAAACGTCGACACAAATCTGAACTAAATAAAAAGAATCCCAACGGTCCAGGAGGAGGATACGCCTCCATGTTGCACATCCTGACGTCTCATCCCTTTTGTCATTAAACTGTGTCTTCCTTTTCCTCACCCACCAACGCAAATAATTCCAACCTTGCCCACGTCTGATGGCTTCATTCTGCATGCTGCGTGCACTGTTTCCAGCCGTCTCTGAATAAACAAGTGGCTGAGAAGACAAAAGCGCACTGTTTGGAAGGCTTTGAAAAGGTCAATTAATATCAATGCCGAGACAACAACAAAGTTTTTGCCTGCGTGTAATACAGGTGGCAACACTCCCGGCATCAAAGTTGCACACACTGATGTTCTCCCTCCTGCCGGCTGACGGGTGCAGCAAATCTAACGCACATGGAGATTCAGACAAAAACCCACGGATGGGCACAAAGTGTTAAACAAAGAGGGAGAGCAGAGCGCGGGGCAGTTAGGGTAATGCTGCTTTGAGAAACTGGGAATAAGACTTCAATGAGCCCTTTGACGTGAAACCAAAGCTGCACCACTGGGAGCACACGTCATCTGGCATATTCAAAACTGGCTGGATCTTACAGTGGTATCTGCTTGGAAAGAGTCTGGAACCATTGAGGCCTGTGGTTGAACCCAGTGAAATGCTATTTAAGGGAGTACATGCCATCACTGATTTTATAATATGCTCCTCTCAACAGTGCTTAGATGAATACCTGTGGGGCTGAGCATCGCTCGGCTCGTGGAGGAGACTATTTGATCTGTTTCCAAGAGACAGATGAAAAATTGCTAGTTGAATTATTCTGCTTCCACATAATGGTTTTCGCTGTCAAAATAATGCAAATACCTAGATCCGTGTCGCTTTCATGAAGGTGAGTTGCGCGTTTCTCTATTAGACAGGCAGTCTTCCTGAAAAGACTGGGGGCAGCTAAAGAGAAGAATCCATGTGTAAAAATGACTGATTAGAATAATTAGGGACGTGGAAATGGTCTGGAACAATAACCAGCAAATGCAGAGTGCCCCAGGGAAAATTTCCCATCTGTGTGCGTGAGGAAGACCTCCCTCAGTTTTCACCAAGACGGTGCAATTTTCCACTTTGCACAGACCACACAAGTGGAAACACAGAAAAGAAACCAACAGTCGTTTGTAGTTTACATGTGTGAATCCAAAACAAGCCATAGCCCACGGTTAAATGTGTCAGGGTGAATCGATGTATCATTAAATTACACTCTGCACTCTACACACAAGTGGATGCGTTGACAACGAATCCTACTGTGTGTAATTATAGACATATAATTACACACAGTAATGTAAAGCACTGCCTATATGTGCGGATGGGCTTCTTTTTTTTTTGTTAAATAATGTTTCAGAGCAGAAGCAGCTGCCACTCTATTGTCCATCTCACCACCTGGTGTCACACAAAAACACAATTCTAATGAATTTATAATCTGCAAATGACAGTTTCCTATCATATTGTTCATAATCATATGCACATAGTGGGAATTACATTTTACTTTTGCTCACTTATATTTTGTATGTCTAAGTATGTCTTAGTAAGTATGTCTTTTTTTTTAAAATAATAATCATATATATCCGTGCTACATCTGGGATGTATGTGCATGTATTTATTTCTCCATGCTCAGTTGACATACAATTCAATGTTATTGTCCATATTGTGTTCCCTTTCCTTTCTCTGCTAAAATGGGATAGATATTTTCCCCCTGGTGCTCTGTAGAAAGACACTTTTAAACGAGAGAGGAACAAAGGCTTTTGCCAGCCAGAGTCCCTCACGCTGCCCAGCCAAGAATAAGCAGGAGGGTGAAAGGGGGACGCGCACTCATTGACAGTCGGCCTGATGTGCACAAACACCTTTAACGTTTTAAACAAACTCCCAAGTGATGCTGTGATGAAACACGGATCAAAACCCCCCACAAAGAAAACTCTCCTAACCCATGACAATAGATACACGGTGCAATTATTCACTGATATACACTGTTTCCTCGTTAGTTTGCTAAAGGTTATTCGACAAGACAAAACCAGCCGTTTGACTGTGGGTGGGGTGCACGGCTGCGAACATGATATGCAGGATGCGGTGTTACCTTGGTGGGAAGTGCTCCGTCTTCTTCTCCTCTGTCTGCTAGATGCATGTGGGTGGATTTGCAGCTGGAAGCTTCCCCGGTAACAGAAAGGATGAATGTAAATCCAGTGGCAGCACAGCTCCGCTCAGAGAAAGCGCTGTCTTTGTGGGGGAGATGATGCGTGCACACATCGCCGTGTGTCGTGGCTGCCTGTCGTGGACCGAGCGCAGCAGCGGGTCAGGGCTGCTCCTCAGCCCTTTGACGGGGGAGCATTGTCGGTCGGGCGGCCTCAGATGCTGCTGGTTGATGTCATTGATACTCCCTGCCTTTCTTCCTCAATGCCCTCCTACTTCCCTCCCCCTCCCTGCGCTATCTCTTTCGCTCTCAAACACCCCCCGCCCCCTCCCCTCCCCCCCGTGTACACACACATGACGTGATGCGGGCAAGGTCTCCAATAGCAACCGTATCCCCCATCACCCGTGTTACCCCCATTTCCACACACACACACCACCTCCTCCTCATCCAGCTGTGGTGCCAAAGAGGTGGTTGCAGCTGGGTGAGTTAAAGTTGCTTGTGAATTGGCGACTGAATCCCCACACACACTCTGATCCCCAGGGGCTACAACGAAGAAATAAGCACCTTTAAAAACCCCGTAGATCCCGATAATATAGTGTCTAATCACAGCTGTTGGCAGGACTACAGTGTCGGAGTGCACCATTAAATTATAGCTACTCTAAAATATTGCAAGGTGAGCACAACTCACTGTAGGACATTATTGGGGCACACACTATTATTATAATAATAACAACACCATAGGAGACATATCATAAACTAATATAGAATGGTTTATGCCCTACATTAACAGCATCGGTAATTATCAAAAAAAAGTTTCTGTAATGGTTAATACACCAGTGTGTAGAGGCCCGAAATTATATTTTTAATGATATGATTATTATTGCTATCCATTCATTTTCAAATGTACTGTTTTACAAAAAGAAACCCTGACAAAATAGTTAAGCACATTAATATTTCTTGATGTCAAATTCTAGTTATTTACTTACATTCCTGGAAAAGAAAAATAGTGGTGACTGTTATGCTGGATTCATTTCTGACTTCTCAGAGTAGAAACCCAGTGAGCCGGCTCAAATTTGGGTATAAAGAGGTGAATTCAGTTTGTTATTTGCCAAAAAATATCAATAACATGTTTAGTTTTTGAAAGATTTCTAAAATATCTATGTTGGTGGTCTAATTAATGTGCTAAGCACAGTATATTAGGGATAGGCCAATATGATACTCATTATTGGTCCAATTCTGGTCCAAAATCACAAAACTTAAAATCTGATACAATCCAGTAAACCGTAAATATCACGTAAAATGTTATTAAGCACAGACTGTAACGAGAGATGTAAAAGAAAGAAGAAAAAGTTAATAAAAAGGAGCTATAGTTTTTGAACCTGCAGGTTATGGGTATAGGTGGTAAATACATCAACACAAATTATAAATAATAAAATCAGGTTCTGCCTCATTAGGATCAGGTCCTGGTCTCCATGAGGACAAGCAGTCCTGTCAAGGTCAGTGTTTATGCCTGAAAAGGTTCTAAGGACATAACTAATGCAGCACGAACACACACACACACACACACACACACATACACACACACGCCGCTCACAGTCAAACAGATGAACACAAAGCCAAATGGTGCCTAAAAACCACCTTGGCAACAACATACAGAACAACATACTTATTGTTTAGGATATGATGTTATAAGTTCTGATGTTTCAGATATTACAGCCCCTCAATAATATTTTTTATAACTATCTCAATTGTAAAACCAGTTTGCAAAAAACAGACTAATTAAAAACATTGATTGTCATTTCGGCTGCATTGGTATCGGCTGTGTTTGAACCTGCTCATAACAATGGATGTAACTCATTGTTATAAATCAGTCATTCAGTCAATCAATGCCATAATGCACTGAATGTGTCACATTTGTGTACATTGGAGGAAAGTAAAAAAAAAAACCTGGTTTTCCTTTTATTCACAAACTAATTGATATATACTGTATATTTTAAATGTTTTTTGATTTCGCAAGAAAGCATCACATGGAAATGGCTGCAGGAAAATCATCCAACAAGGAATAAATTACACGGAAGTGATCCTGACCTTAATTTGCAAAACGTGTTAAATAAGCCTTCTGGGGGGAAACATGGGCTCTGTTCCAGGGCGGTGACTCTGATGTCCATGCACTCATTAATTGAGCTTAAAAAATCTTCAGGAAAAACAAAAGAGAGAAGAAAAAAAAACTCCTTTTGGGTGTAAGACATGCTTCATGTAGTACTAAGACATTCTTTGTTTTCTCTTATCGTTTTGGTTGAATTTAGGTCACATTACATGAGAAAAACATCTGCTAATAGGGCAGAAACCGAGGTGTTGGAGTTTGGTGTTGTAGGTTGGCATGGTGCTGTGCGAGAGACACCCCTACATTATAAATGAATATTCAGCTCTGCCAAATGCCTTTATTTGAAGCTCATTTTCTCTTTCTCTTACCACTCCCTCACACAAATATCGCTTGACAGGTCGTGATAATGAGTGGAAAATTAAGCAACTGCGATCACTGCCGATGACATCTGCTGATATAGGCTTTTGAGTCTATCACATGGTCCTCAAGGGACAAAGGACGCCAGTATGACTGACTTTATTTGCAGCTAGTGACATCTAGTGGGAGATTATTGCTACGTGCTGTGGTGGGTGGGAAGTGGTAATGCAGAAGGTTTATGCATCTTGGATTAGTTATACCACAATGTATTGAAGTCTCTTGTTGGCAGAGGAAGCACTCCATAAACAATTTTTAACTTTATGACTCTGAAAATGCAAAGCACATTTTTGAAGCCAGTTTTATTTCCATTTTATATCTTGGAGCCTGCTTCCTAAGTTAATAATATAAACATTTACAACCACGAGGTTTCACCCACCCCAAGAGACCTTTTAAGATCTTCTATAACTTGTCACTGTTTTGTTTCATGACACTTGGACACATGTGTGCCCTAATTTACCAACAGGGGTCTATAAAGCACCTATGCCAACATGTGTTGCATTCGCACCAACAATGGACAGTTACAAAAGCAGATAATTATATCAGGTAATGCCATCATAATAATTTGTTTCTATGTCCCATCTGAATAATGTAGTCTTCTTTGTTCATGTACTGTCACTGCCAGTCACCCCATGAACTGCCTTACTGTATTGCATTACACTACTCCCACTTTCAGAGTTGAAGCTAGGGCAAAAGACCTAAAATTAGCAGGGTAAGTGCGCTGTCTCTACCTCTACCCTGCAGCCGTGACGTTAATTGCACTCTATTTATATTTTAAGAGAGCTGGACGCTGAAAGATCAAGTTTCTGTCATGCTTTATGTCAGTGTCCTGTTTTAGAGCAGAGCAGCCCTTGTTTAGTAAAAAGAGCTGAATTAAGTGAGCACTGTTTATTTATAATATTGCACTAATGTAACACATGCGCTACAAATTATTTTAGTCTTACACTCTTTAAATGCAATCGTTTTATAGACATAGCTGCTCTGATGTGGTTGTAGTGGTTTATGTCCTACTATCGCAACCATTAACCCATCTAGATATGTGTAAAGTGGCTATTAATGCAAATGCTGCTATTGTAAGCCACAGCACTCAAGCCCAAGTAGTCGTGACAAATCAGAGTACAGACAGATCCAGTTATGGATAATTAAAGCTCCTTTTTCCACATTTAGAATTCAGAAAAATAAATGGCTCAACAACAACACTACAAATTCCACAGATAAGCACACAGAACCCGTTGTGATACTGAATTTTATTCAAGTATCTTCAACACACTTTTGTTCTTGAGTTATCATCAGTTAAACGTATCAGCTGAGAAAGATGAAGGCAGCAACAGTTCATAGCCTGAATGTAAGTTGGAGACTCAATGTGCATTCAACTTGGTGATGCTTAGCATATAAACAAACAAATAAAACATTCATGATAACAGAAGATAGACAAAAGAGACAATTAAAAATAAGACTAAGATGCAGGAGTGCCCTGAGGGCCACCTTTTCAATTTCTGTGAACTGCATCTGAGATTAAAGGGAAATTCAATCAAAGACAATTAAAACACGAGTTGGACAGTTACCTTATGACCTTTACTTAAGATACAACAGGAGGGTGTAAGGTCAGTTATAATGCAAAGCCCTGTTTCTGAAGCTGCTTCTGATATTGAATTAAATATCTTCACAATGACGTTTCACAGAAATACAGGGATGTAGGCACATTTCAGGCTCCAGTTTCAAATCGTTCAGAAATAGGCAGAAGAAAAAATTCTAAGTTCATAAACTCAAAAGATATCAATTCACTGTCAGTGAAGCATCCCCAGATTCAACACAAGACAAACATGTACAATTAAATAATAGTTTCATCCCATGAAAAACATGTAAGTGATATTTTTTTTGCTTGAAAACAAAGTTGCCTCTTGATTGAAATATCACAAACTGAATAGGTTATAAATGCCTTTCAAGAGACTGGGAAGTGTGAGTCAAACTCTTCCACCAGCTCCATTTACCGGTCATATGACTGCAGGATGTCAAATCATGTCACAGTCTGAAATGTCAAACAACTTGAGTTGCTTACTGTCTGGAACTAGATGTTTTGTGAGATTACATTGATTACATTGCCTGCAAACAATGTGGAATATATGTTAGTTGCTATTCATTTTGCAACACAATCTGTAACAGAGCCTAACTCCATAGCTGACTTTTGGCACAGTCAGTTCAACACTACTCAAACCATAACACATGGTATATGTGAACATGTAGAACCATGAAAAAAAAATTAGGTTTGTTCAAATACATCCTTTCTGCAAAGATTCACAGAACAAAAAGATATTTGCATCCACTCTTTAATTTCCATGCATGTTATCTGGCTACTTTGATCAGATGCTTTCTATCAGTAACACTAAAACCCAACTTGTATTCGGTTCAGCCACATCACCAACACTAGCACCGTCATACTGCAATGCTCTTTTTTTGAGAGGAAAATGTATTCAAGCCCATATCAAGTTGATGTTATCCACAGCTTTAAATAGCAAGTAGAAAGCATCACTGTAAACATCTACATGAAGATAACTGAGATAACTGATCAGATCTCAGCTAGTGATTTATGCCTACAGGCTGGATATTTATTGCTATGGTTTGTCAGACATGAGGATGTAAAGCAGGAGTAAAGCAGGAGTCCAAAAGGGCAGAGATGAAGAGAATAGTGTGCAGGAGGACTTTTGGTGCATGTCATAATAAAGTATGGCGGACAACAGGGGTGGTAGTGCAGGGATTCCTTGTCATGGGAGCGTAGTGAAAGTCAGTGCAGCTCAATGAAAGCCTCCATCTCCTCAGAGATGAGTCCCCTGTAAGGAAGTTTGTGCTTTTCAACCGCGCGAGCTGCCAGGCACTGAAGGGTGATGTAGTTTAGTGGGTAAAGGGCCGGGAGCCCACTGCTCTGCTCATCCAACAGCTCATAGGCTGTCTTTCTCTGAGAATTTGTGGCATCAAAGTGAGCCCCGGCCTTCAGAAGTAGTGCCATAATCTCTGGACAACCATTATTAGCAGCAATGTGCAGTGGTGTGTTGTTCTCACAATCACGTGAATCGATGTCTGCACCGCATTCTAGGAGCAGTGCTGCCACCGCCTGGGAGGGGAAGCGACCAACTGGGTAGCGGCCCACCGACGTTGTCTCCTTGTCAACAGCCATGTGGAGAGGAGTGAAGCTGCTCCGACCTCGGGGGTTTAATTTAAGCAGACGATATACTGTGTGCTTCTTCTGGTGCTCCTGCTCTGGGCTGCACTCCAGCTTCTCCAGCAGAAAGATAAGGTGGAGAATGATGGAGAGGGCCTTGGTGAACTGTGAAGGTTCTGGAGGGTTGTCTCTTTGTGCCACAGCTCTCTCTACCTCCCTCACACTTTTCCCCAACACAGTCATCAGATCATGGAAGGTGACACGTGTTGACAAGGTGCCTTTGGCCCTGTCCTGAAGAACAAATGAGAAGAGCTCTGCAAAGGAAAGGAAACTGGAGGCTGTCATGGGACTAAGAGGGTCTAAATTGCTTTGCTGCATGTCTAAAGCATACTTCCATAAGCTGATGCAGCGTTCAAAATTGCCCGAGTCTGCATACACAGCTCCCCTGTAGCGGATGTAGTAAGAGGTGTCTGGGTGCGACGGTCCCAGGATGCGCTCTCGTACCAACAATGCTTGCATCCTCATTTCGTCTGGATCTGTAATCAAAGCTTCCAGTTCCTCGGCTGTGCTCACCTCCTGTGCACAACCATAGGCAGGGATTGGGGGACCAGGGGGAGGCTTTGCCAGGGATCCAGCTTTGTCGCCTGGCTGCCTCAGTTCCATAGCCCTTCTCCAGTACCTCATCGCCCCCAAGAGATCCCGCTTTTTGTCAACAAAAGTAGCCCCAAGGAGTTCAAGTGCATCAATGCGTTCCTCTCTGGAGGAGCGAGGCTGGTGGATGAGATATTCCACAATGTTGGTGTGACCTGTGACACTTGCAGCGAGGAGCGGGGTCATTCCGTACCCATCCCTCTCCATGCGGGCATTGCACTTGAGCAGCATCTTCATGATGTCCAGGCTGCCTGACTCAGCACAGTCGTGAAGGGCGGTGTTTCCTTTCACACTCTTACGGTTGACATCTGCTCCGCGGTCCAAGAGGAACTTTGCTATTTCCTTATGGCCCTTGTAGCAGGAGATCATGAGGCAGGTATGTCCGTGGCGGTTAGCGACCTCCATATCGGCTCTGTGCTCCACCAGGTAGCGCACGATCTCCAAGTGACCGTCGAAGCAGGCGGCTCGTAGAGGCGTAGAGTTAGTTAATGTTGCGTTGTTCACCGAGGCACCGTGTTTCAGTAGCGTCTTCACCACAGGAAGGTGACCAGCTGCTGAAGCCGCCCACAGCGGCGGAGCCCCCTCGATGGTCTCACCGTCAAAGTTAACCGAACCACCGAGTTCAACATTTGCTTTGCAGTGTTCAAGAAGGTAATCTACAACCTCTAAATGTCCGTATCGGGAGGCTACCAACAGAGGAGTGCCTCCCTGTGTTTTCTCCTCGGCTAAAGCCTCCAGCTCCTCAGGAGTTTTGTTGCACAGCAACTTCTGGATAAGTTTTAGCTTACCATCTCTGGCCGCGTTGAAAACCGCCGTCGTTATGTCCATTTTACAGGCTCAGTACTGTCGCACCGGACACCATCCCCATTACCACCCGTTTCTAGGAAAACTGACGAGTGTGTTTTTAAATAAGACAGAGCAGGAGCGTCAGCCGGGACTCGTTTTCTAGCTTACATCTTTCTGCCATTTTGAGGCTGATGTCAAGATGGCGTGTGTTGTTTGACAGGTCTACGTATGTCATTCCAGCAAAGGATTGTGGGTAGCGTGGTTTTAAAGAGTTTTCCTGATACCGAGTGAGCTGCGCTTGGCAGTTTAAAAATAACTACATTTCCCATGGTGCACAGGAGCTGAATACCGTACCAGCTGACGGCTTCGTTTGTTATGGTTGTTCAGACCAACCAACTAGGGTCACCAGCACAGACAGTGGAGCCACTGAGAGAGAGAGAGCATATGAATTACATTAAATGTTTCATTAAAACTATGTCATAGTTATATACTAAGTATTATTTTTAAATATTTTATTTTATTTAACAGCGATGACGTTAATAATGTTTGGCAACAGTTTCTTTATGGCGGCCCCCATTCTCCCGACAATGCGGTGTTTTGTTTGTGATTCTTTGTATGTCTGGTACATGTGAAGAATTGACAATAAAGCTGACTTTGACTTTAATGTTAACTGTTGGCAGGGTAATAACATTCATGTGCACAGATAGACCCCAGGTGGTGCTCAAGCACCTGCCCCTTTGCCCTCTGATTATTTATATGTATGTGGGACATAGCATAAATTCTCAATTAAAAGTGTCTAATATTGCCCAAAAATGCATTCAAGTTGTAATTTCTGTCATGTCGAGTCTGCTTAAACATCTTGAAACACACATGACTACATGACTGCCGCCAATCATCCTGGAAAGATCTCATGACATCATCACACAAAGACACTGTACACACTGTAGATATCATGGACCTTCTGGAATTCACTGGAAATAATAGATAGCAACTTCACTGTGACTGTATCCCTCCACAGAGTGAAAAGTCATCTACCTTATTTTGAATTCATGAATTCAATGATGTAACATGTCCTGAAGCTTTTCACAAGAGTGGAGCGGTGAAGAATTTGATTAGTTTATAAATTCATTTCTGGGCGATTTGAATACAGATGCAATGACACAACACCACCAGAATCACAAAGATAGTGGCACCATCCCAAAGCAGAACTCAGACAATTTCAAATGGATTGGAAAATATTGTAATAAATGTTGAATATGTGTAAATTCTGTATAAGTTTAGTTCATGTGTAATACACATTAATTATATTATACACAGTATGGATTAAAAAGTGGTCATATACATAGGGAATTCAGTTGTCTCACCTTACAAATCACCTCTGATATTATATATTATGCTGACTGAACTTGGTAAAACTGATTTATCATCTGACCTCAAGATCAATGATAAATATTGTATCATTCAGCACTACTCATGCAACAATCATTGGTCTGTTCTCAATAACCCTGTTTTAATTTCGGTTAATACCTAATATTTGCTTTTCCCAATCAGATACCTCAAATGATCATTTTTAATGTAGAGCATGCACCAAAAGTAAGATGCATCTAGGAGCTCAACAAAGAAACATCCCTTCCAAATGTATCTGCCTTTGAGTCCTTTGATTATGCCTATAGATTATTGGTTACTTTTGATTAATTTGCCTTTTACACAAAAGGAAATGAATCATCTTTTAGCTCACAGTGCCTCTGTGGCTGCTTGTTGAGAGATATTTCAATAGACTCTCACATGTGTTAACAGGATAGGTCAACAACTATTTAAAAAGAAAGGCTTGGATGGATTATATAGTAGTTCCAATTAGGAATACAATGGGTGACACAGATTACTTATCTTGTCTTTTTTTCTTTTCTTTTTGATACGCAGCACAATTATCACTGGATTGCATCTATTGCTTCGCTTTAATTTTGCTAATTTAATTGACTACTTGGACAGTTTTGATTTACACTTTAAATGTGTTTTCTTCCATATTCTTGCAATAAATTCCATTCAATCATTGTTTTGTTTCATTGGACATAGACAAAAGAGAGATTTTTACTATAACAATTTTAGTCATTCTCGTGTTTCACCAGTAGGGGAAGTATACGATCCAAACTTGGATATTACTCTGGGCTCATCAGTGCCAGTCAAATGTAGTAGGATATGTTTTATAACTCTTGAACATTTACTTATTTCCACATTAAAAATATGCCTTTATGATAGATATTTAATACGTAATTCAGTATATAACCTCTGTTGTACATGGAGCAGGAGAATGTTCCATCCAGCAACTCAGCCATGATTTTACCTCCTGCCTTCCTTAATAACAATTTGAAAATCACTAGAGAGCAGCCTAAACAGGAAGCATGTTTTTTTTTTTTTTAATTAAACAGGGAATTTGAATGCTCACAAAGACAATATTGTGTGCAGAGAACTAGGATTAAAAGCCTCACAAATGACACAGCCTGTGCATGTCTCAGCGGACCCTACCTCACCCTTTGCCGAAATTAAGGAGCGCAGAATAGGGGTTTAGAATTATTTCCCAGGGCTTGTGCTTGAGCCAGAGGAATTATCAGAGGACAAAATTACCAAGTCAATACTGTAGGGTCAAAAACAAACAACAGACAGCAACAAAAATTCACCAGTGTGAGTTTAATATTTTTATTTGTGAGTTCAAAGGCACGTTACATAACAACATTCATATCAACAGTACAACCACAAGCCATTAAAATCTAATTCCCAAATATAAATTCTTTCAACGACATAATGGCATTATAAATTTACACAGGAGCGTGCAAAAACACACATGTAATGTTACTGCATTATTACAAAAATACACCGTCAGCTCACACAGGATCATCATTGCATTACAGTCGATATGTTATTGTCCCACGTCACAATGCTCTTCAGAGGAGGCAACACCTTTTGTAAGCTCAATAAATACACAAACATGGACCACAGATCCACAGTTCACATTGCTAAACGACTATTAAACATGTAAATGATGGTGGTTTGTTGGACCTGGTCTGACACTGATCTCTGAAAACAGATAGAGAACCTGAAGACGGGAAAAAGTGGGAATTAATTCAACAGAGGCATCTGCTTTGCGTCCTTTGATGTACATAACACAGTGTGCTGGGATCCCTGTCATCAGCATGCTCTCTCCTGTCCAGTGTGTACCAATTTTGTGGAGAGGGATAAAAAAAATATCACCAGAGAAACAAAGAGGGCCCTCACAGTGCTTAGCTGCTTGTTTTCATTCCAGTCTTGACAGGAGCTCCCTAAAGGCCCTCGAGCAGCTCACTGAGCAACACCTCTCTTTCTCCTAGAAGCACGTCTCTCTTCAAACTGGTTCCTTTGTTCACTACTTTTATCTTCATGGCCAGACTCTTTACTTGTGCCTGAGGCAGTGCATCGAAAAAAAAGTCCTCGTTAAACACGGGATTCCTGCTATTCTTGATAATGGTGCTCCTCTGTTTCTGCTGCTTGCCCGGGTTTAGGTAAATTGCTACACAGCAGTTAATGCTTTTAAGATCTGTCTGCCTGTCATAAAGGGCCTCAGCCGTGAGCACACGCACCCTCAGCCGAGCAGCCTCCGAGTCATAGTGAGTGCTCAGCCTCAGTGTCCCCCCCTTGTGGAGGTTGACGGTGTGCTCGCGCTGCAGGAGGTTCGAAGCAGCCCCCCTAAGTCCACTGTTTTTACATCCACGGAAGGCAGGAGAGGGAGGACAGCGCATGCGGCGGCGCTGCATGTTGGGGCTGTTGTCTGCTGAGCTGCATTCGTCAGTGGAGAGAGAACTGTGCCGCGCCAGGGAACGCTTGGCACGAGAAACCTAGTGAGACAGAGAGAGACAGAGAGACAAAGTGAGCAAGTAAACCTACAGAATGTCTCACATTGATTAAACAAGGAAAAACACTTTTACAACACGGTCCCCCCACGGTCCCCCCCATCTGTTTGTTTATTCTCAGACACACAGAAACTGAAATCCTCACCTTTGCTTGTGTCTCCTGAGTTATGGATCGTAAGAGAGAGGCAGAGCGGGACAGGAGAGGGGAGTTAAAGGGGGATGACTCTGCTGAGGAGCAGGTGTCACTCTCTCCACCACTGAAATAGCGATAGGGGTTGGAGTCAGCAGGGGTCAGTAAAGTCCCCCCTTGGGAGCGCCTCTGTGAGTTTGGGGAGGTGAGCGGGCTGCCCGGGTCACTGTGGAACAGGCTCTCCTTGCGTCGGGTGTGAGGAGATTCCACCAGGGTGGAAAAGCCATAGGAGGTCTGAGCCTTAGGTACATAGGGAAGAGAC
The DNA here is from genome assembly GCF_019176455.1 of Solea senegalensis. NCBI lineage: Eukaryota > Metazoa > Chordata > Actinopteri > Pleuronectiformes > Soleidae > Solea > Solea senegalensis. Next base: position 10,390,876 of record NC_058021.1, read on the forward strand.
ATTGCAGTCTGTGACTGAGGGTCTGCATTAGTGTTGACTTCAACTTTGACTCTGTCTGCAGATCCGGCACCTGGTTCATCCGCACTCTCTATCTGGATGATGTGACGATTGGCAGACTTCTGGAGATTGCGTGCATCCGCCATGCGGGAGAAGAGGCGAGGGCTGCAGGGGTTCTTGCTCCTGCGAGCTCTGGGGCTCTGGCTGCAGATGGCATGATCAGAGGAGGAAGGTCTCAGGGTGGAGCAGAGCTGAGGTTCTGAGGTAAGAGACTCCTCAGGTGGGCAACAGATGAGTTTAGGGGGGATGAAGAAATCTGGGATCTTCTCTGGAGTGAGGACATTGGCATAAACAGAGACAGGAATGGCCTCTGCTGTCTGCGTTTGTTGAGATTGTGTCCCACTACTCTCCACAGAGCCACGGAGCTTCTCCAATAGCCACATGCCCACTCAGAATCCTCTACTCAGTTTCTCTGTGAACAGAGCAGTGATGCATGAAGAGACACTGCATCCAAAAATGACAACAGACAAAACCAACAGACTTTACTCGATAACTAATGTATAAATATAAATGTATTCCCCTCAAGACATAAGCCTTAAATCTATATGCATGTGTTTTGTTTTGTTTTTGCAAAAACATCCCCTTAAACTATTTTAATCAAGTAATTGAAGGAAGAGTTAACATACGCTGCAGCCAAGAAGCGAAGACATTTCTTTTAGAATTCCTTCATGAAGGTTTTAGGGTCCAAAACGCACATGAATCTACACAATTGAAACGAACGACTTTTCAATTGTTTTTTAAACAAATAAAACAATCACATTTTCCGTTACTTACGCGTAAAATAACGGTGCCAGGCGAGTCCAGATAACTTTTTTCCCCTCAAACAAACCACACTCAACACTAATGCGATGCACAATTAATGTCAAATATATCTACCCGCTGAATATAAAACTCCTTTCCTTCGATAAACGGATCGCGTGCGTGCGTGCGCTTATCCACAGCCCGTCCAAGCACAGGAGTGCGTAAAGGGTGTCAAGACTTGATCCTGAGCGCTTGCCAGCGGTAAAAGGCGGCTGGAGCGGGTCCTCCCGCTTTATATGATGGGGGTTTGTGACTTAAGAGCCAATGAGAAGGTTGTGAAACCTCCCAATGATATTTATCACCAAACTATTCCCTGCGTAGGCACGAAGAGGGGAAGAATCTCATCTAAAGGCTGTTGTTGTTGTTTTTTTCGCCCACGGAACGTCTCAAATTATGTGAGATTCATATCTCACGCCTCATTGATTTTCAAAGACATCGTATCTGTGATTTCATTTGGTGTTCACGTGAGATCCTACTCTCTGGTGCATTGTTGCATAGATGCATTTGTGTTGACAGTGCATCTATCTCTGTAATAAAGGTGCCATAATTGGACTTCCCGGTGAGAAGGTGACGATGATCTGAAGTGACAATGTTGTGTTCACATCCGCCATCTGAATTCACTCTCAGCAATAATAATGAAAGGGAAAGCTTTTGTCACCAGAAAGTGGGCAAATAAAGTGACAAATAAACTGCTTTCATCACAATTTAAGATGCATATCTGTGTCATAAGTAACAGAATCAAACTGCATTTTGCACACTTTAATCATATAGTCACTGCCCACAGAGAGAAATGTATCTGTACAAAGAAATAAGAGCTCAAACATCCCTGTTCTGAAGTCTCTACATTTGCTTCAGCTTGAGTTTGGACTGCGTCTCAAAATCCCACTGATGTCCATAAATCTTCCTGTAGACATAAGACTAAGCTTCCAGATTCTCTCTCACACACACACGCACACACACTGCTGCTCACAGACAGAGCTCTGCAGTGAAGCAGCAGTCTGTGACAGTTTTGGACTAAACTTCAGAATGAAAACTCACTTTTCCCTTTGACAGAACCCCTAATGTTCTATTTAGAGCCGAAAACAAATTGGTTGCTGCCGTGTATTATAGGCTGATTAGATATTTGCATTAAAGATCCGGCTTGTAACCTTTAGGAGCGTTTATTGTCAGAAATGAGTTTGTAAATGTATATTATTGTTTAGGTAAGAGGCTTTTTTATGGAGCCTTCTCTGACACATTTCTATAACAGCTGAATGAGTGCTAAGGTTCCTTGAGATGTTTGAGAAAGGGAAGGAGAAGGAGCAGATGACACTAATTCTTACACTTTTATTTATTTATTATTTTTTGTTTTGTTTTATAGGACAACTTAATATCCGTGGGTGTTGCTTGGTTTATTGTTACAGGCAGCAATTTTTTACTTTTTAATGTTGTTTTTGCTGCTTTTATGTTCTGTAAAGTGTCTTTGAGTATTTAGAAAAAGCACTTGAAAATAGAATTATTATTGTTATTATTATTAATAATAATAATAATAATAATAATAATAATAATAATAATAATAATAATAATTTCAGCTTCAGAACATTGTGCCGAATATGTCAATATTTAATGATAATGAGCAGATCTTAGAATCTATAATGAAGATCAAGTCAAGTCTCTTTAGGTTTATGTCATTTAAATTTTAAACAACACATTGCCTGCATTAACTGCTGTGATTTATTACATACTTATAACTTATCTTGTATTCATTTTGGAGACCTGTGCATGAATAGTCATTACTACATTAATCAGCACTACAGCCAAGGAACAACTAGCATATAATTGTTTTATAACCCACTCATTAGATGTTTCTTTACCGCTTATGAAAGACTTACAATAAAGTGATACCAATTGTTGTTATTAATGTTATTAATCACACTGAGCTGCATTTCCTGTGTGAAATAATGCCCAACAGTCACCGTTCATTAGATTAGAGGCATAACGTAAATGTGCCATCAATGGACAGCTGATTTTGGCACAAAGTGACAATGGTGGACATCTAAAAAAACAAAAAACAAAAAACAAAAACATGATGATTTTAATTCATATGAGAACCTCTGCAAAAGATGTGCTCAAAAGATCCAGAATATAGAAAATAATAATAATAATAAGCAACTAACAAACCAAGTAAAGATAAAGTAATGGACTAATCTTTTTTAAATTCATTTAATTTATATAGTTGCTGGAATAAGGAGCAATGATAAAATTAATTCCAAAATTATACATCGTATATTAGTAAATGAATAAATAAATAAAAATACATTCAACCCAAAGTGTCTTTTGCCAAGTGTTAACATGGAGGTGGATCTGTCATGGTATGAGCAGCCATCTCGTAGGAGTCATTTGGACCAGTCGGTGTTCTGCAGGGTTTGTTAAATGGCCTATACAAATGTGCAGCCATCAGGCTTTGTCCACGGGACACTCTGTACTGCTTCTACACGCTAAACTGACGAGTATTTCACGTATTTCACGTATTTCATGTGATTTCCCCTCATACTTGAACAACAGCAGGACTGTGGAGTGGAACTGAGCAATGTCATTGACAACACACGTGTTCCTCCTACTATTTTATGTCCAAATGCTGTATGAGCTTGTTCATATAGCAGACCAACTTTCACATTACATTACGTCACATTGTTCCATACTGTTCTAACTGTTCTAATACTAGTGTTGAAAATAATAATATATGATGTATCATTTTGTATCATTGCTCCTTATTTACATTTATATTAGTTCATTTGTAACCCTCAGCACAGTAGCCAGTGTACACTGAGCATCTAACCTCAAGTGTATTCCGGTAATCTGCCTGTCAAAGAGCATCTTCAGCTGATAGGAGAAGGAAGATTGATAATCATATTGGCTCGCAGATTAGCGGTCATTAGGTTGTCAGTCCTGAAAAATCAATATTATCCAGAGCAACTCATAAATATGTATTATAACCAGTGACAAGTTTTTGTCACCGCAAACAACAGCAAAAGTCCACTTTCTTATGAAGTGTCTTTCTATCCACTGCACAATATTGACCAACTGTATTCACATTACATTAGAAATGTCTGAAAATAACAATTTACTGATGCATTAGAGCCAAACTAATTGAGCTGGAGTGGCTCAAATGAAGGCGTGTGAGCCTGGAAATGAACACGCTCTCCGCTCTAAAGGCTGTCATTGCGGGGTCTATAAAAAAACATATGCAAATGGTCATCCATTCATGGAGAGTTTTCTGCTGCAGGATCACAGGCAATTACAGATTAATGACAACCCATTAGGTAAGCACATCAAGGGAGTGATGGTCGACGACGGCTGCTACAGAGAAATGTTTACTTATTGAAGCCAAGTGCGAGAGAGGTGCACAACATTGAACAACGCTAAACATCTCTAAAGAAAAGGATTTCTAAACTGAAGGAGAATGTCCCCCAACATGAGGCTTTGTTCAGTCTGAGTTTTTTGGTGTCAATCAAAAACAGAGAAGGAAAAAATGCTCAAAAATACACATCCTCACAATATGCAATAAACATTTATAAAGTTGTTGTAAACAATAAACAAAGGAACAGGAAATACATCACTTGACCAGCACTGTAAACGAGCGACAGAACAACATTTGAATGCAGATTACACATGGGAGTCGTGGATTGTATAAGGTGTAGCTCATTTAGTTAAATTTTCCATGTTTTTATAAATTATTTTAAATGATTCCGATCTTCTCCACGTGAGGCGGGGTGGCGCCCAAGCGCCCTCTATGGACGGGCTGCCACTGTTTAGTTCTTTGAAGAAGATTGTGCCGATATGAAGGAACTAAGAAGGAATAACGGCCAGTGTGCATGTCTGCACACACTCAGAGAAGTGGAGTTCCTCCTCATTCTCTAAGCGTTGCATTATTTGTTTGATGATTCACAGAATCTTTTTGTCAGTGAAACAGAACTAACAAAAAAAAAAGAAAAAAAAAGAGCACCTTCACTGTATGAACATGTGCACGTACCAGCTTTAATTGGACCATGGCTGTGTGCTCCTTTTCATAACACTTTTTCCTCCGCTGGAGCAAATCCCAGCTGACATAGGGACATAGGGGCAACCATTCACTCTCAACGTACACTATTGATGACGCTATTTCTCGCTCCAATTAGCTCTCGGCTGCAGGTTGTCCTTTTCCAGTAAATCGTGCCTGCCACGTCACCTGACCATCGGCTAATCCCAATAATCACCAGGTGCATTTAACAGTGGGACACGTCACCCTTCTCTGCTTTGTCTTCCAAGGTTTCGGCTGATTTGGCTCATGAAGTTGTCCAATTATTCTTAGCTGCCACCGTCTTTGCAATTTGGTACATGGATTTTTATTTTTTTTGGCCTGATTTTTGTACAAAGGGAGATATGTCCTTTGGAAACACATATTTATTCAGATATAATATTGGATTCCCCTGCTGTAGCTGTTACTCTTGCATCCCCCTCAGCCTTTTGACTTGAAAGTCTTGTAATTGATTAAATTGACCGAGATACGTCAAGGCAATGTGAAAGTGAGTGTGTTCCTGCTTGAAGGAATTGGTTAGGGTTAGGGTTAGACATTTATTGCAACAACATTTTAGTGCAACATCTGCTTTACACTGATTTCTAAGTGGCTGTTTTATCCTGAAGTGAATTTTAACTACTTATAGATATAGAATGAAGGACCTTTCCGTGTTTTTCAGTTATGTTACATTAGAGGAATTGTTGCCTAGAAATAGAATACAAAGCAGCATAGACAGAAATGTTTAGGTCCACCCACCCACACGTTTTGGCAGCCTTACACTCATTAGCGTATATTCACTACTGGATGTATTTGGGCTGTTGTTATATGGACAACAGCGTATAATGGCATCTGTTGATTTCCAGCTGATTGCTTACATATGCAGTGTTGAGTTCTCTGAAAACTGATTGAAATGTATGAAATGTCAACATTTCTGGATTTGATTTGAATGAATAATCTTTAATTTAATGCAATGCATCTCCCAGAAAAAAATAAAATAAAGGGTTCACTAAATGTGTCTGCAGAATTTATTGGAGATTGTCTTGTTTTTGTTCTCCATTCCTCACAACACAGTTTTACACAGTGGTTCCAGGAGCTACGCGATCAATATGCCCTAGCGATGCCACTGGAGTTGTCACTGGTTGATCCTAAGGATTGAAAAAGGGGGAGTGTGTAGCAGCGGACACACATACTAAAAAAACACCCCTCCTTAGCTCTGCCTCCGACACAACAATTTAACCGTATAAACAATTTGAAGTACACTTGTGGGACTCCAGTGACTTGTTGTTTTTTTAGCTGTCGCTGGTACATTTGCAGATTTTGTTTCGGGCTGTTGTGTCGGCTCAAACATGCCGCAATTTCCTCTGTTATTGGAACGAAAGTAGAAAAATCAAACACCAGCCAAAGTGATTATGGAAATCGTGGCCTGTATAATATGCTATATTTATATAATCTGAGCAAATAAGCCCACAATGAAGTCAAAAGCTTTCAGTGTGAGTCATGGCCCCCACTACGACAGCGCTGAGAGTTGAGTCACACGGATACAGGACGAACAGTGCGAGCGTGGACACAATCGTCTCATTGTTGCATGTTGTAGAAATGAAAAAATTAGGATTTGATTAGATTTTTATTGCAAAATACGTCCACACTGCATTTCACAGAGGTACTGGATGGAGTGGGGTGGAGTGGCTCAGTGTTTAAGACCCTACCCTGTGTGCGAAAGACATCATGGTCGCAAGTTCGATTCCACCCCTGGCTGATTGTACTCAATTCCATTGTAAGTCGCTTTGGATAAAAGCGTCTGCTAAATGACATGTAATGTAATGTAATACTGGATTATGATTTTAAATGTTGATTATAACCATTCATCTGTGTGTTGTGTTTTCTGTATTTTTGTTCTGCATGTGGATCTATTTGCCCAAGTGTCTAAATGAGCAGAGGATATAGTCTCTGATCACTATGAGTTGGTTGGCATGAGGCGCACTCTGCTGCTGCACTGATATCCTCTCCGTGGCTCTGAGACAACCAGCCCATCTGGTAAGGGGCCACTGGGCACCAAGGTAAACAAACAGCGAGCACATACAGCTAAAGAGAGAAAGGCTTCTCTGGTGCTCGGGCCTTGATCTGTAGCGGTGTAATGGCATGCGTCAGGATTATCACATATACAAACCAAACAGGTCCAAAACCACGAGTTCATATTGAACAAGTGAACAAGGCAAAAAAAATCAAAAAAAGAAAGAGGAGACAGATGGCGAGGGGGTGAATGCAGTGCAAGATAAAGTATGTACAAAGTGAAGGGTGGACATGCACCATCTGTAAAACAGTTGGGAGCAACAGCCTGAAGTAGAAAGAAACAGGAATAAAAAAAGGAGCAAGTCATTTCACATTATATGTCATTTGAGCGTAGTATATATGCAAAGCAGATGCTCTCCTCTCTCATCTCTATTGGCCCTTTTCCACTATGGCCCCAGCTTGCCTCGACTCGCCTCGCCTCACCTCGGCACGGCACGGCACGGCACAGCACAACACAGTTACAAAAAATAGGACCTACTCAACGTGGGCGGAGTCATCACTCCAAACTGTAGTGACTTCGTTTTACACACGACACACACAAACCAGTCACTACTGGCTTGTAAAGCAGTTCAGTGAATCATTAGAATCGGTTAATTAAAACTATTTGTTCAGTACGTCCTCCATGACTGGAGCACAGACTCCATCGCTTCCTGTGACGGCACGTTGACCAATCAGTGGCCGGCAGTCTGACAACGTCACGTATAGAACCTACTCAGTGCGCTTGGAACCTCGCCAGAGCAGGTACTAAAAAAAGTACCTGGTACCAGGTACTATGCTAGTGGAAACGCAACTTATCCGTGCCATGCTGTGCCGCGCTGTGCCGAGGCGAGCCGGTGGACACATGCCATATGGCACAGCTTATAAAGCTTATAAAACTGCTCATGAAATGTTGATTTCTCAAAGATATTTTATTTATTCATTTTTGACAGTTTTCAGTTTCATAAAGCTAATAAATTCAATAAGTCTTATCGATGGTGATCTTGTGTGAAATGCTGTTGATGTGGAAGTCTTTCCAAAATACTGTGACCTAAGTTTTTAATCAAGATTTCTTTTCCAAAGAAAAGAATACACTATAAGTGCAATTGCAGTATTCTGGTCATTTAAGTGTGACATGTTATTTAACTGTTATTTAACTGTTTTAGTGTTCTTAAACTTTGAATGAATTAGCTATTTCAAATGGAAAACACAAGCACAATAAAGCAGAGATATCCATGAATTTAAGGAAGGAAATTCATTTTAATCCCACAGGTAAAAAACACAACCAACAACTTAATTTTGATTTTCTACTTGAACTTGGAGTCAAATTGTAATACATGCAAAGAACCCATTTAAACTGAACATAACAGCAATCATATATTAATCTTAATTTTTTTAAATCACCCATACTTTTCCATAGTTTTACACCACAGAATGCAATGCAGAATATTTATATACGTATTTTATTCATTTTAAAACAATCCTTCCCTCTTAATTGATACGTGATAATAATAGCATGAACCCTGCCCAGTGACAGCTGTGAGTGGCTCCACTCTCTCCGCAGCAGGTAATAGATGAATGGGGGGGAAAAACGATAAAGTTTAAAGTTGTCTTCTATAAATCTTATGAATGTTTTTTTGATTAAGTTATAGTCAAACAGATTTGTTACGATCCACATGCTTGTGAAAATAAAATAGCACGTATAAACATGTTGGAAACACATCATCACGGTGTATATGTCATTTATTTTTTAACTTATGTTAAGTTTATGTTGTATTTTTTTACCGTAAGAGAATTACGGAAATCTTTCTTTTTCTCCGTTGTGACTCAGTGATTTTTAAATGTCAAAAAAGATACTTGAGTTTTGCTGTTTTTCCATCAAGAACTTGTATTTGACAGACAAGATGGCATCCTTCTGTTACTTGGATACTTTCAGTCTCCTCCCCCTGCGTTCATATGCGTGCATGAGAGAGTGTGTGTGTGTGTGTGTGTGTGTGTGTGTGTGTGTGTTGTCTCCGCTCCATCCCTTGTGACTGCTTGGCATTTTGACAAGTGTGTGACAGTCAAGTCTGTCAACAACGGCAGCATGATGAATCCTTACACAATATGCTGGCAATGAACAGTGTCTCTCAAACAGGGAGACAAGAAGGGACGACCAAATGCTGCACTGAATATTTTTGACAAGGCGGTAAACATTGCGGCCGAGGCTCGTCGCCAATACAAGTCAATCGATAAGTGAATCATGAGAGTCGTTGATTGGTGTGGAGATAAGAGAAGCTTGATTGGTTCCACAATCAGGAGACGTCAATACTTGTCGTGATCTTTTATACAGTTTACAAACCGGTGTTTGTCTCTCTCTCTCTTTGTCACATGAGTTAAGGCAGGACATCAAATATGTTGCCAGAGACAAATAAAACGACCACTGTATTGTTCTGTGTGTTGTGTAACTTGATGTCGACTCTCTTTGGCAACACCGTGAGCCGAAGGTTTTCTGTGGATCTGCACAATTTCCTTTTTTGTTTGTTTGTGTGGGGATTTGCATTTAAAAAAAAAAAAATGCATATATGATACAATGTTTTTAATTCTTTCTTTAAGTCTCATAATTGGTTGCCTAGTGTCAACACAAAGCCCAAGGGGTGAAGGAGTGGGAAATGGAGGAAGAGATAAGTACTTCACTAATAGGAGACATTAAATGAAACGAGGATCCTTTAGCCTTAAGCCTCGCTGGACTCACTTTCTTGTGAACAATGCAAAGGACAACACGCGGATGACTCATTGGCCTGATTCACCGTCTAAATGTGAATGATTGCTGGTATTTATTTAACGTCACAGTTCAGCTACAGTACTCAAAAGCAAAAGAAAAATTGTGCTTCTCAACCTCAGTTTCCCCTGCGTTGAGAAATATCTTCATTCTTTTTTTGTTACGTGCCCACCAGTGACACTGAGGTCTTGTTACCGCTACGAGTGGTTCTTAAAAGTGCAGAATTAGTGTTGCAGTTTCAAGGCTCGGACCAAGTGTATTCCTTTAATTCCAGGATTTTTACATTCTCACAGTTGCTTTCGCTCTCACACCTACGGTCAATTTAGAGTGTCCAGTTTGCCTTATACCCCCATGTGCATGTTTCTGGACTGTGAGAGGACACCGGAGAACCCACGCACACGGGGCAGAACATGCAAGAGGCTCTTGTTCCGACCAGGTCGCGAACCCAGGTCTTCTAACTGCAAAGGCAAGAGTCTTAAACAATTCAATTCAATGATAATCAACAGCTTGTCTTGATAAATGAAAGAATAATGCCTCTAAATACCAGGTTTATATTTGTTCAATGACTGTATGTTGAAATGTTGTAAAACCAAGTGTGCAGCACAGTTTGTACCACGAGCTGCGTCATTTTACAGTCAAACATTCATTTAACCCATTTTCCTGATCAGTGGTTATATGTAGCTAAGCAACCATATAGTGCAAGTATACCCATTGTTTATTATGTAAAATTATACAGAATGTATTTTCCTTGTGTGTGTGTGTGTGTGTGTGTGTGTGTGTTTCTGCTTCACCATCAGCTGTGGTCTTTGTCTGGTTATAAAAGCATCATTAATCAAGTGTTAACTGTAAAACACATCACATTTAGCTCTCCAGCAGCCTTATTAAAGGTCCAGCGTGTGGACGGGGAAGCTCATTTCAGACCCACTTATTTGTACGTCCACAGCTGCCTACTGCTCCACTGACACCCAGAGACGCTGCGCTGCCCTGGACAAGACACTTTTGCCCCATGTATTCAGTCAGTCACCTTTACGAGCCTTGTAAAGGTCAAGTGAAGCTGGTCAGCTGTTGTTGTGATAAACAGCTGATTCTATCACGTTGTAGCTCACTTTTAGTCAGTCAGTCAGTCATCATCTACCGCTTTATCCTCCACCAGAGGGTCGTGGGGGGTGCTGTGCCAATCTCAGCTACATCGGGCAATAGGCGGGGTACACCCTGGACACTTTGCCAGTCCATCGCAGGGCCACACACAGATAGAGACAAACAACCATTCACTCTCACACTCACGGTCAATTTAGAGTGTCCAATTTACCTAATCCCCACATTGCATGTTTTTGGACTGTGGGAGGAAGCCGGAGAACCTGGAGAGAACCCACGCACACACGGGGAGAACATGCAAACTCCATGCAGAAAGGCCCTTGTTCCAACCAGGGCTCGGACCCGGGTCTTCTCGCTGCAAGGCGAGAGTGCTAACCACTACAACACCGTGTGGCCCACACTTATATACAACCGTACATATTTGATGACATTTTAGCAGAAGTCAGAGTTTCCCTCGCAGTCGTAGAGTCATCACCTCTGCTGTGTCATCTACTGGATGTGTCTTTCACACTGGACCTTATTCCAGTCATTTATTTCTTGCCACATAGAAGTGAAACATATAACATACTGATGGAACCACATCTGATGGTGGATAACTGGACTATGTCCAGACAATGTGTGTATATTTTATATTATACAATTAACTTCATCAAATGAATGCACAGCCTAGCTTGTAAGAAACACTCCTTGGTGTTTCTGCCAGTGCGCTGATTTATGTGTGTGTATGGGTATACGTGTGTGTATACAGTATACATACAGTATATATATATATATATATATATATGTAATTGTAAAAAGGGAGTTTTCAGCAAAGAACAATTAAAACACAGCCCTTATCCTGAAAGAGCCCCTTTAAAGAGTCGATCTAGTCTCCGAGTAGATCCTGTTGTTAAAAGTAAGATGTTGTAGTCCTTGTGATGCTGAGTCCTCTACCTGAAGAGAGGTCCTTTGCAATTTTAAAGCAACCTTTCAGCAGAGAGCAGAATTCAGATTGTGGTAAAGTTCAACACCAGAAGAGAGTTAATTACTTTTGAGGCTGAGTGCATGTCTCTCTTGTAGGCTGGAGAAAGTGCTGTACCACACATTGTGCTGTGAAAGACGGCATTCTTTTGTCCTATAGAACGTTAACATTACAATCCTTGTCACTGCAACTTAAAAACAGAATTTGTCTATAGCTTTCTTCATTATGTTTATTTCCCGGCGGAGGCATGTGACCTCTGCTGCTGCTGTCCAGGAGCTTGCTCTCCTAACCTTCCTGAATACGAGGACTTACTGTATATTCAGTGATTGAGGCTGTAAAACAAGAGCAGACGGGTTTCATAGCAACATCATCGTTGTGCCAGAGCAGGGGGCAGAAAACATCCCAAATGTAATGAGAGCTTATAAGGAGATCAACATGGAAATTTATGTGCTTATAACCACACGAATTGCAAAAATAATGAGTGGGAAATGTTCATCATCGCACACACAGATGCTGAATGTAGTTTGATAACAGTATATTTCAGTACTGTGACTTTACTCATAGGCTGTAGAATAACATACACTGTAGCCATCAAATGCTCCTTGGGTTGAAAAACCTACATATTATATGTAAAAAGTGGCCCGAGTCTATCTGGTTACAAAACAAACCCCCCATTTGTGATTTGACCAACTATTAAAAACACTGGTGTCACTGGACGACCATCTCTCCCTCACCGCCAACATTGCTGCAACAGCTCGATCTCGCAGATGCATGTTGCACAACATCAGAAGGATACAACCTCTTCTAACCCGGCACAGGTTCTGGTCCAGACTACTGCAGCTCCCTCCTGGCTGGTCTCCCTACATGTGCCGTACGACCTCTGCAGCTCATCCAGAATGCAGCAGCCCGACTGGTCTTCAATTTACCTAAGTTCTCTCACACTACACCGTTAATCTGCTTCCTTCACTGGCTTCCTGTAGCTGCTCGCATCTGCGATACAAACGGATCCAGTCCAACATCCAGGACATGATCGAACCCTACACCCCCTTCACCGAACTCACAACTGTTTGCTGTCCTGGCTCCAAAATGGTAGAACAAGCTCCCCATCGACATCCAGACAGCAGAAAGCCTCCACGTCTTCCGCCGACGACTAAAAACACATGTCTTTCGACTCTACCTCGACTAAGGCAGCAACGACGACGACACAAAAAAAAAAGTACTTGTACATCGCACTTATGAGTAGCATAAGTATACTTTGGCTTAAGCAAAAGCACTTACTTAGTTCTAGCTCTTGTTTGTACCCAAATGTTGAAATGCTGAATGACATGTAATATAAAATGCACTTATTCTAAGTCGCATTGGATAAAAGCGTCTGTCGATTTATTTGTGCCACGTTTTATCATCTGTTTGCCTCTAAATGGGAACATCATTTACAAAATAGGCATCATGTTCTATTGAAGAAGAGCTGAAACGATTGAGAGCAGACCATTAACTTCTGTTTACTGATGTTATAAATAAAGTTTCCCTTAAAACTACCATTTAATCCAAACAGCAGAGTCACACCCGAACTTCCTCGGCTTCACTTTTCAAATCTATCGGCTATTGTCCGTTTCTTGTATTAAACACTCTACGAGAAAAATGTGCACACAAAGTAGAAGTCAAATCTTAACCTGCTCTTTATCTCTGATTGTTGGACTGTCTTCCTGGCTCTTTGTTTAATGCACTGACTCATTGACATTACATTTGTCCTCAGTTGTGCATGAATCCCCAATGCAGAGCCGGTATTTGTGGTAAATAACAAGCCTACACACTCTGGTAATATGACGAGTGTGGCTTCTATTAACCCGTTAATTGTATTTCGCATGAAGGTTCAGCGTTTGTCTTGGCAAATTATATTTCTTGGCCTATACCAAGAGTCGCTCACAGCGGCAATCTAGTGGGGGGTGTGTTTGAAATGGGGGAGGACCTGAGGTGGTGAGACAACAACACTTTGCACTACAGAGCCTGCATTTATTTATATTGTTAACACTCCCACAAACTACAGTTGGAGACTAATCAGCCTCCAGTTATCAGGTGCCAGCAAAGTTGTATGTGATTACAAAGCTGTTGTTGTGATTATTAACACATTTTTATATACATATATGTATATATGTGTGTATATAAAAAAATGATATATGTATGTATGCATATATATATATATATATATACTTTATGTGTATATCTATATACACACATGTATATATATATGAGTAATTTTCAGCTAAAAATCATTGACATAAACAAACCCATTCTTTGATTTTGACGGGTGTCAATCAGATCATTTGAATCACCCACCTCTGTGCCATGTGTTTGGTGTGAGATGTCACCAAAAAGACGTGTAACGTGCGGCCGTCTTCGTTGATACCGTTGCCATGAAATGGATCGATACTTGGCACAAACTGAGAAGTCCGCTGGAACATGGAGTGCATGTGGCGCCCCGAATGTCTTCACACCGATGCTGCTGTGTTCACACCTGCACCGCTGCATAATTGTGATCGCTTCATACACTCCTGGCTGGTGAGAAGCGACTGTTGATGGAGTGGTTGTGCTGAAGAACTTTTTTGCCATTGCACATTTTCACGAGATTGGGATGACGTGCACGTTGCCCTCGTTTATATACTGTATTTGCTATACACTGAATATATCATACATAGTACAAGCTGTTTCTCATACGCCTCCTACATAGCGTGTAACCCAAAAGTTAAATTTATGGATAAGAAACCCAGAGAAGAGCATGTGGGAGTGCATTTCTTTCTCTGTTGCAAGAGCAGCAACAGAATGTCATGCCTGTATACAGCTCATCACTGTGCTGATATTTCCCTCATCCATGGCTACTGTTTTCCAATCCAGCATATCCATCTGTCACTAACAACTATCTTCAAACACAAGTCCTTTATGAAATGTTAGCCGTGGATTTCATGCACCTGCTTGTGTTCCTGTTTCTTCCCTCTGTGCCAGACAATTATGCCTTGAATCAAAATTATTTATAGACAGAGATATGTCTCTCTGTAGCTTTCTTACGCGCCATACCTACAGGGGTGTGTGATTACTCATTCCTCATGGTCAGCTCACAGCTGCTACCACACTCCTAACCTCAGCTATCATTAAGTCCAAGGAACATGTATTTCATTTGATACGTAAAGACGTCACACTATGATCACTGAAATTGATTTTCTGTGATGAATTTGAACGATGGCGTTTATTAGTTGTTGTTTTTTTCCGCTCCTCTTTCTGCACCAACAAAGACACAACCCAAACATTCACACTTGACTTGACCACAGTTACTTGTCGTGCAGTAATCACAAGAAAAAACTTGAAGTTAATGAATAACTGTGATCATTTTGTCCTAATTTATTCATCTACACAGACGGTACACAGGATGTTTGGAGCTCAGAGGCAGATCGTACTTTAATCAGAGTCTCAGTTCTCTCAGTTTTTGGTAAATGTCATTGGTGCACGACCCACAGAAATGGTCCCTGCTGGCTGTGTCATTACTGTGTGAATGGATTGGGCTCCATCAGTGAGCTCATGTATAAATGGGTGAATGAAAATCTTTCTTGTTAAACATACACCATATAAACAGCAAACTGACAATTCAGTTACTGCAACCTCCAGTATGCAGTAAATACACCAATACTAATAATGTGTGTCTGCGACTTCAGTTTCTTAAAACCACAAAGTTGATTGGGATGATATAGGATGTGTGTGTGTGTGTGTGTGTGTGTATGTATATGTCTATATGTATGTGTATGTATATATATATATATATATATATATGTATATATATATATATACATATACAATTGTTATTTATTTTATTATTTTTACTACGCATCACCACACTAAAATACAGACACTGCTACTTTCAGCCTGTTTCAGTCTGTAAAAGATCGCATTTAATTGCTCAATTTTTAAATCAGTCAAGATTTTATGTGCTGGGTCTTCTTCACACAACAGAGAACAAGGTAAATTGAGTCGACCCGTAACATGGTAAGGCATTTCGTCCTTCCCCTTCTTCTCTGTGTGTGAGGAAATCTGGCCACAGATCCTGACTGAGTGGCATACCATGGCTGTGCAGTTTCCAAAATCAGACAAGGATCCATCTGATTTTGTGACTGTGTCATGATATGCATTTATCTTCTGCCGAAACAAAGGATTGGAATGGACAGGTTTGTAGTGTAAATCACATCACTTGTAGGTGGTGATGGTGTACAGACACTGCTACTTTCAGCCTGTAATGTTAGACATTGAAAACTTGTATTTATTGCCTTCTTTATATCAAGTAAATGATATAGAGATGGGTGTTGATACTGTGATGAGTGTTAGTGCTTTGAACTTAAAGATGTGGAATTCTTTTAAAACGAATTGCACTGATCTGTTACTGTAGACTTGGCACCTTTTGACACTGCTCCAAGTGTTCGGTTGATCTTAACCAGAAAACTCAAACCCTATATGGATTTGTACAAGGTTTTAAAGGGAATATAATAAATTGGACTCTAAAGCAGGGAATGCTAGAGTGGATGGTGATGCTGCTACTTGCCCCATTCTCAACTTCCTTACTTCTAGCCACTAACACTAAATATGGCTAATGCATAAAAATATGCCACTGAACATGCTAATATTTCTGACTGTCTCAGCCTCAGGTAGGTGATGTGATGAATCACAGCCAGATAATGCTCCACACATTAGTGCAGGAAAATATTCAACAGTTAAATAAAAGAGTGAGTCACAGATGTACAAGATGTTTCCCGAAGTAAAGATCAGACTTGGAACAACCGAGCGGTCGACAAAGAAGTCAGTGGCTTGTTGCAAGCTGCAAACACTGGTGACCCAAGATGGAGAGAGGGGCGAGGAGATGATTCTTCCAGTCTCAGCATCCAGTGCATCATGAATTTGACAGGAAACAGAGTTGACCGACATTTTGGTGTGATGATGCTTTTGTGGAGAAGGGGGCTGATTTATATTGTTTCTCAAACCTGGAAATTATGTTCTCAAATGTCTTGTTTTGTCCACAAAATGAATTGGTTTTAATGATTTGTGTTCTATGGAATGAATACATTTAAGTAGGGTCCCTTGACTCACAAATCAAGTTTTGTGCAGATCGGACAATGTTACACTTTACTTCCTGTTTCGGGCTTCTACTTCCTGTGGGGAGGTAATCTTTTACGGACATGTTCAGGATGGGTCTGGCGTCTCGCATATCAAGTTTCAGGTGGCTACAACAATCCTTGTTAGAGCAGCATCTAAAACTGTAAGTGTAATTCTGTCAGTTTTCAAAATTGAATATTTTCATACAGGCAACTTCAATGAGCTTCTTCAAGAAGAAAATGAATAAGAGAATATGAAATAAACAAACACAGCAGCATCACAAGGATCTTGAGTTAATTCTTCACTTGACCAAGTGGAAAAAAGTATTTGTACTTTGTACTTACATTACAACACTGGGCAAAACACTTATCCCCATGTTGCTCCTGATGGCTGTGACAGCAGCGTGTGAACGTGTATGACGGCTGTATGAATGGATGAATGAATGTGTGAGTGAATGGATGTGAGGCAGCTCACGACTACAAAAGGACTTTATAAATACAGGCACTTTACATGTAATTTGCATATGACTGTTTGCATAATGCCAAGCACATTATTAGGGCATAAACACCAAGTGGCACAAACGTATAATATAAAGAATATTGTTTCTCATTAATAATGGATTACATTTGATATGAGCATTTGTTTTTTTAAATCTGTGCTTTTAGTGTTTATTAACATCAAATATATTTTTCTTCAATGATCCACTGACTCAAAACCAATTATTTTCAATTAATATAAATGCAATTCTTTTTTTTTCAAGTGTCCCTGTCATGGGACTGACACTGACTCCAAATGAATGCAACAATATAGGCTTTGACTACAAGACTCAACTCCTAGTGCTTGTTGTGTTTTATTTAAACCTCTTCTATGTTCTGCTTTCATTTTTAAAATAAAATAATGTGGCCCACTGACGGAACCTCTGGAGTCAGTGATGGGTTGAGTTGAAAGACATGAGGAGGAACCATCCATCCATCCATTTTCTACCGCTTTATCCTCCACAGGATGAAGGTCTCAGCTGACATAGGGCGATAGGTAGGGTTCACCCTGGACAGCTCGCCAGTCCATCACAGGGCCACACATAGAGACAAACAACCCTCAATTTAGAGTGTCCAATCTACCATATAGGAGGTAACATTACAAAGAAAAATCAAGTTATCTGCTTGAAAAACAGAGAAAACCCAGAAAGAAAGAGAAGAAGGCTTTATACACAGGCAGAGGTCAGTCTTGCTGTGAGGCAGCAGGTGAACACACGTCTATTGCTCTCTTCCTCCTGATATTACTGACACACTCGTAGCTTTATTGGAGTGCACATCTCGAGCAGGGATGTGGCGCTGTGGTGGCCAGCATCACATCACGTGTCTTAATAGTTCCAAATAACACGAATCCTAACAAGTACATTTCCAGCTGAGGCACTTCTGTATTGTTTATCTGACCTGACTCATATGTTCCTTTTCTCTTTGAACCCCTAACACCATGGCTTGGCTTGAATAGCCATATTTATCTATTCATTGACTTTTAGGAAATAGATGTTCCTTCCGGTCAATTTTCAATAACAAGCTGTGGCAGAGCTGTTTTCCTCCGCTGCAGCTTGTTGGCATCATTTTGTAAAAGTGAATGTGACATTTACAAAGGCCGGGTGAGCTGAGGATTCATTATCTGGCTGCAGTGCACACCTATAGGTACACCTGTTAACACACATATTTGATCAGCCAATCATGTGACCTGCTGAAGTTCAAACCGCGCATCATTTAAGTGACCTTGAAAATGGTGTGGTTGATGATCTGTCCGAGCATTTCAGAGCCCGCTGATCCACTGGGATTTTCACGGACGATTTTCTCGCCTTTGTTTAGAATAAATACATATTCAGTGAGGATTAGGGCAGCGGTTCTCTGAGTGAGAATGTCTTGTGGGTGGCAGAGATCACAGGAGAAGGACCAGACTGATAAGTATCTCAAATAACCACAGCCAGTGCAGCCATGACCATCTCTGATTGCCCAACGTACCAAACCTCAAACCAGACAGATGATTCCACACTGCATCTCAGGGCGTCTCTAAATGACAATAAAGGGATATTTATTTTTATTTTAGGACAGAATTAGCATTAACAATTACAGTGGAATCTATAGGATCATGTTAACAACAGCAGAAACTGTATCTGGGCAGCTGTGGATCAGTGATAGAGTGGTTAGGGGTTTGATTCCCTGCTCTATTGTCTGCAGGTGCTGGCAGCATGTGAATGGGTATACTAAATATGTGAGGAAAACATTGGTGACCATAGATGCGATGTGTGAGTGAATGGGTGTGACAAAGTGGTCAGTAACACTAGAGAGGTGCTATATTCAGATTCAGATTTGTCATTTTAGGTGAGTACGATGAAATTCGGTTGGCACACAGTAGCGGGCAAGAATAGAATCTACAACAAGATCGTACCATAAAACTGTTCCACACACTCTTACACCACACAACGCTATCCTAGCACATGTAAACATGTGAATACAGACTACATTTTTGTTTACTTTTGTTTGCTGTTTGTTGGAGACAAAGCAAATATTCTAGATGGAAGCACATTGTGCAACACAACACCGAGAGGCTGTAACTAACCACAAAACTGCGTGAAGACAATAACTTTTCAAAATGGTACAATCTCTGTCAGGTCTCTGTACAGCCTATAGATACAAGTTTTGTCCCAAGCAATAATTTTGAAATGCACATGTATATGTCTATATATATATATATATACATGTATATATATATATATATATATATACCACTTGATGGGGGGGGGGCATTTCAAATGATGTGGAATTGAGTTAATGATTAACAAATGAGAGCATGTGTTTTTCCAAACAGCGCGTAAAAAGGTCGGGACTCATGCAGAGGTCAAATTCACTATCGCTAATTGGTGTGTATGCAAGAATGACTCATTTTAAACTGTTTTACAGTCGTAATAATTGCATTCCCCTGCTCAACGTCCATATTTAAGGAAAAGAAAGATTTTAAAAAACGTTATTTTGGGGTGACATTAGTTAAATCTGCCTGATTATGCCTGTGATGTGGCATTTACACTCAGAACCGTGCAGCGGAACCGTGAAGCACTGTTTACTGTTGATGGAGTCAAGTTCTGTCAGATAACAAAAATGCCAAACCCAGTCATTTTTTATGTCCTCTCAATTTGATTCTATGGGAGATATTTTTAAATTCCCATTTGTTTTTGTCTCATTCAAGTGTCCCAGTCTCCGCTGCTCGACACCGGCGCCTTGCCAGCACGCTGTCGCCACCTCATTGCTTCACAGCGGGGAATCATGTAAAATGGTTAATGAGCTGTGCTTGCTTTTCTTCCAGCCACAGCACTTTCAATTACAGCTGAGAGTTCAGGTCTTGTTTCATCAGACCACAAAATCTTTCTTCTGACACTTAGGATTCTTTTTTTTCTTTTTTTCCCCCCTGTTTTTGTGCCAACTGCAGGCAGTGGTGAGTGTCTTTCATTATTTCCACCCGGTGAGCTTTACAGAGTTCTGTGCAGACTTTTGAACTTTCACCAAAAAAGGTTTTTGTTTCTGACAACAAAAAAATGCTTCAGTGGGTAAATACAATATTAACCCTACATTCTAATTTCCAGAACATTAACAGTGTGATAGATGCATGGTTTCACCGTCAGTGTTTGGCAGATTACTTTTAAATTTGAGTTCATAACTGTTGAACAGTTTATTTATAACAGTATAACAGTTATATTTTAATATAATAATGAAATACAGTATTATAATTCCCCAATTAAACATTTCTTTTTAATAGTTATGTAAGTGTATTTATGTATTTTTCAGAACATGGTTATTCCATATAGGTGTTTGGTAATATAATGTGTAACCAGTTTAAGAACATTGTAAAGGTAGGCAGATGTTTTCTGATCTATTTAACACGTGGAATAGCCTGATGAATCCTGGGAAGGGATTCATGGGTGGAGATTGTCGTAAGGAAGGTGTCATTTGCCTGTCAGTATCACACAATAGGTTTCAGCACGTGCTTTGCCTGCCTGGTCGTACTTGTGTTCTCCCAAGGAAGGAAGGGGGTGATAAGGAGGTTGATCTGGACTATTGAGATGCAGTCATGGGAAACAGACTGCAGAATCTGTTGCCTTGCCAACCAAGCCCCTCAGAGTGTGAGGGTTAAATGTAAAAGATTCTCTGCCAATGCAGATATAGGCTGCCATCTGTTTTCATTACACTCCCTTCGTGTTGCATTTTTTAAAATATGCACAGGTGAGAGCCATCTTGTAGGTGTGTGTGTTCTGATCAGTTGCCTAATTTGATTTCTTATGTGAGCGCAATATGTGGGGTCATTATGAGAGCGTCCCTGCACGTAACAAAGTAAGCATGTGAAGGCTCCCGCCTGAGCAGAATAACATTTAAAATGTGCGCTGGCAAAACTGTTAAATGTTTTCAAGTTGTTGAAAATGAGTTGACACCGGATACCAGTGAATGTGATATATATCTGGACATATTTCAAATAAATAAAACCATTATTTTGTTTTTAATTCAAACTTGTACAGCTCTCATGCCAATTGAACGTCCAAATACAAAGGGAACTTTTAAAAAACTAAAGGTCTGTGGTCAACTTAATTTCTGTTTCTGACTGTTAATTTCCAGTGGAGCTGACACAGATATGACCAAGGGGAAAAAATAGCAAACTTGTTGCTTAGGAACAGTGAGAAATAACCCTAACTTTTCTTGTAGCATCTGATCTAATCTCCTATGGTGTGCAAGGCTTTGTGTGTGTGTGTGTGTGTGTGTGTGTGTGCATGTGCGAGCATTGTGGGGGGTGGTGGTTCGGAGAGTCAGGTTTAGAAGAGGTTGTTCCTAGGCAACTGTTGTATTTTTTCTCCCTGTTTAATATGAAACTTGTTTGTTTTTCTGTGTTTACTGTCTCTTCTTATTCATTATGCTCCGCTTTTCCCAACATGTGATGTCAGTTAGGCAGAGTTACCCGACTCTCAGATGTATGACCCAACATAACTCCATGATGAGAAACAAAATGCATCAATAAAGCTTGGTGCATTTTTTTTTCCAAATGACCTAAAACATTGGTTAGAGCGTAGGATATTGGCCGCTGTTTGTCAGTAATATAGATCAGATGCGGCCAGGTCTCACGCAGACATTGGTGAAATGAAAATATGCACACGGTTACGCTGCGCCTCCCTTTCTGTGGTGTTCATTCAAATTCTGCTTTTCCATTTACATCCTGCAGCTTGCATGAAGATGGAGTGATATTTCAGCCTTTGACCTCCTGTATAACAGCTGATGGTGTGCCACACAATTCATACACCATGTCATGGTCAGGTAAATATAAAGAACCTTAAATGAGAATTGTCTTTGCAGCAAGCTTTAAAGCAATATCACATCTGCTGATAGGGGGACATATGTGTGTCACGCTGTGATTTCAAATGTCATCTTGTGACCTTATTATCCTCATCGTTCTAATTAAAGTTGCGTTTGCTCGTCTGGATGAATTGTCCTTTGTGTGTGCGCGGATATGTTTGGACATTTGTCCTCCTTCACATACATTGCACATGCGTTCTGTGTATGTGAGGGAATTCTCTTTTTGTGCATCTCAGTCAAAAAAAGCACATGCACAGCAAACCTTCTGTATTATTTCCATATGCACACACCCTGCCAGTACAGGCAAGAGGAGCAACTAATGACAGCGTCTACCTCCTACTCTTCCTCATGTCTTTGATTCAGGTTTTAATTGGCTACTGTACATGTGAGGTGTTTAATTAGAGGCTTTACACGGGTCGTTTCGGCTGGAAACCTGTGGCGGATTCTGTGTTTTGCCATTCCCTAATTAAAAACCTCTTCCTCAGAAGACATGACCTCCACATTACCCAGATACACATACTGTGCATGTCAGCATCCGTGTGTGTGTGTGTGTGTGTGTGTGTGTGTGAAAGAGGGCAGACAACCTGCTGCCACCACTAGCAGCGAGTTAGCATGCAGCATCCCTTTAATTATCCCTGTCAGTTGTTGCTCCTCGTGATCCAGGCGGCAAACTCTAATACGGCGTGTCAGTTTGGTCAAAACTAAAGGGAATTGTCACATCCAGAGTCGAGGGTATCCTTGCAATCCCTGAGGGACAAAGTGTAGAACGTTCAGCTGTAACCACACAACCATCAGACAGCTGACATTCAGAGAAGAACCTCTTGAACCCCTTGTGATGCAGATTGTTGAACATTGATTCAGTCCAAACCCACAGTGTTAACTAGACTGAATACATGTTTAATAGCTCTCGGGTGAAATCGCTTCGATCCGTTTGATAATATACTCGATGAAGTCCTTCTTTTTCAGAACAATATCACAGAACCAGAAAATTGATCATTTCCTCACTTAGTTTCAGTGCAGTAAACAGAGAGATGTGCTGTGTCATCTAATCAGCTTGTGAGCGGAAAGCATGGTCAAAATTCAGCTCTTCACAAAGACTCAAACATAAAATAAAAACACAATAAAGCATTACTTTAATGTTGTTGTTCAGTGAAATAAATATCACATTTCACAGAATCACATATAAGTTTTGTTCCAGTTTCTTTCTCGACATAACTTGCATGCTTTATCCTAAGATATAATGAATTGTACCAGAGACATTATATAAGACTTGGACTCTGCACAGTTAATTCTTCTTATAAATAGATAGTGCCCACTGCTGGAAAAATGGCAAAACTACAGCTTTGATAACATTTTCTCAGATTGTACAGTTTTAGTTTCTTGTCTGTATTATTATTTATATATATATATATATATATATATATATATATATATATATATATATATATATATATATATATATATATATATATATATATATACCAATTCTGTTCTATTTCCAATTTTAGAGTGTAGTGGGAAAGCATCTGTATTGTGCTTGCATATCGCTGGCAAATGAATGCTCATTGGTCCAGGCTTTTGAGTTCCACAAGAAAAGAAATACAATTTTTATTTCAACATGTTCATGAACAATATGAGACAGAATCTTCACTAACTCTTCTGTTATGTTGGTGACTTGACACCCCATTGTTCTATGGACTCCACAACTCCAGGTTGTTTTGCTCTGTTTAGAAGTCATTAATTAATTTGGACAAATAAAGGATTCCCCGTGTCCGTTCATGCTGTTTTGTTTTGGGGATGATTGAGTTGCAACATTAAGGTATCGCTGACAACATTGTGCAAACATTTTCTGCGAAAATGATATATTACGTACACAGCCAGTACATTCAAATGTGCTTTATTTGCCTTCCAATTTTTAGTGTGTTTGGGTTGAGTATAACAACCTGTTTAGACAGGAAATCAGACGTCATCAAGTAGTTAAACCTCATGATAAGTCTCCTGTGACTGAGGGAGCACCAACAATGATCGAAGTGACTTGGCTGTTTCACAGCAGTGATTACTTCATTTGTTCTGCTCTAGATTAAGAGTTTTAGTTTTGACAGTTGTTACAGCCACAATAAGGATAAGTAAAAAGGCCAGTTAACTGTTTGGTTAAAATATCGTCTTATTAACTTGAAAGGAGATTATAAGGTTTTATTAAACAAGAAAAAAAGCTGCGACGTCCTTCAGTGGGCGGGGCCTACAGTCGTGAAGTTAGCTTTTGGTTCGTATATTGGGATCTCATAGGGACCATCAATAAACTCTTATCCCACATTGGCTTCAAATTGAAGCTATATAGTATGACTATCCTAGACCAAGAGGGCTCTTAATAGTTCATGTAAATATTCTTATTTACTTATTATATATGTATATTTCCATACCTTCAATAAAACATGACTTACTGACTTCAAATGAAAACCAAATTACTACTATATACAAATAACCATTTTTATTAAAAACATAGGTGTGGATGCAATAAAGAATTATTTTATTTTTTCCTTAAAAAAATCTGATACCTGTCTCCTCATCTGAAGCATTTTTATCTTAAGAGTGAGTGGTCTTTGGACGTAAATCCAGAAAGGCGCCATTAGTTGGCCTCTTTGACCTACTTTATTCCACTTCCAATTGTGTAAATAGTGCTACATTTGAATGGAACTGAAAATCAAGACATACGCCTCATGTAAAGGACATCCTAACCTCCGAACTTTCAAAAAATGTAACAGTAAACAGGACGTGAATATGTCTCTTTTGCACTGGCTACCAAAACAGAGTAATATATGTTTACATAGTTAAGATTTGTTTTGAAGATAAACGTTGGATATTGCACATTTGAAGTTTGCAGTTTGGAGTCAGTGGGTGACATGCCGCAAGCTAATGAAATAATTAGAATTCGCCCCTGTTTCAAACTGGAATGTTTTGATGGTCCCTAAATGAAAATCTAATCCTAGAGTCCAACCTAAACCTAACTTCATTTAGTACACGTGACAGCCGGCGTCATCATTTGTGGCCGCCATGCGGCTGTTGATAGCCAGAGCAGCGTTAGTAGGACTGGTGGCGAGTAGAGGAATATTGAGAACCATGGTGAGTACACGCTATCAAAATATACGTCTTCACGTTTATATTAACTGTGGCTTTAATGTAATTGCATGTGCTGCTGTTACAAAGCGGACATTTGGACTCCACTTCAAGATGTTTATTTATAAATGCAGTGCAGCGGCTAAATGTGTCCCCTATTTGTAGGGTAAAACAAACTAATGCGTAATGTCAACATCTTTTAATGGTACAATGACTGGGTTTAATTAACGGTTCACTCCTCTTGCTAGATTGAATATCCGATGCTCACTAACTGAACTCATATCGAATTTTCCTGTTTCAGTAGCTTAACTGATATTATTCGCTTGTTGTACGTTAAGCTAACTTTGCTATCGGGTACCGCCCCCGATATCTGATAAACTGCAGATTATGTATAAGTGAAACGGTGTAACCGAATGTCAGACCAGCAGGGAAGGCCCAATAATGATGTAAATACTTAACGTCCTCATGTTAATCCCTTGCTGTGAAGGCATTGGATTTAAGTGTGTTGTTATGTCTAGCTTTTGTATAGACACATACAAGCCAAATGAAACACCTTTTTATTCCAATGTGTTTAAAAGAACCAAATGGGCCAAAGTGTATCGGAGTTTCACTTCCTTCCATTTTCTCCCATTTGTCATGAGTCGAATGTATTTAATTCATGACTCAATAGGAATTTCAGTGCGTACAGCCTACTTTTGCACTGTCCAATTTAAATATAATCATAGCCACAACGAAAGTTAAATATTTACTTTCTATAATATATGCTACTCGTTGCACTTATGAGTAGCACTTTATAATTTGGCTTACTTGAAGCACTTGCTTACTTTTAGCTCTTGTTGGTACTCAAATGTTGAAATGCACTTATTGTAAGTCGCTTTGGATAAAAGCGTCCGCTAAAGGACATGTATTATACTCACCAGCTTGTTCTTTAGGTACACAATAATACCTGATGAAGTAACCAATGGTCTACTGTTGCTGCACATTTGCTTCTATGTTTCTGCATACATTGGTTCTGACAAGGGATTATTTGGGTCACTGTTGTCTTTCTATAATTTTTAGTCAGTATGGTCATTCTCCTCTGACATCAACGTGGTATTTTCTCAATGTTTTCTCCTTTTTTCAGACCGCTACCTTTAAACCCCTAGAGATGTTTGAGTGTGGAAATGCCAGTAGATCAAACTTAACTCTTATAGAAACTGGTAGTAGCTTGTGTCTCCCACACCTAAGATTGAGCTTAGGTTTAACCTTTGGTTTGTTTTTGTGTACTTTAACCTCAACAGGTTATCTCCAATGGTCTTATTCAATCACACACACACACCTTTTATACAATGTTCATTTTTATGCAGTGTGCTCAGGCGGTAGACTGGCAGAGTGCCAAGTCCATCTACGAGTTCTCCGCCAAAGATATTGATGGAAATGAAGTGTCCCTTGAGAAATACAGGTAATATGTGACCTCAATTACCCTAATGATTTCACGAACTCTAAGGATGCAGCGATTTAATATCTTGTATTGGGTTGATTTTTTTTAATTTTTTTTATATTTGTTAAACACACAGTTGTCATATGCCCAGGTTCTACTTCTAGCTCTTGTATGTACCCAAATGTTGAAATGTACTTGTAATGTAAGTCGCTTTGGATAAAAACATCTGCTAAATGACATGTAATGTAATGTAATACTTTCTCTGTCTAACTTCCTGTTTGTTCTGTGGTGGGGTTTTTTTCCCCCCCGTCAGAGGAAATGTATGCATCATTGTAAATGTAGCCTCTAAATGAGGAAAGACCAAAGTGAACTACACTCAGCTAGCGAGAATGCACGCCTCCTATGCTGATGATGGTTTACGTATCCTGGGCTTCCCATGCAACCAGTTTGGAGGACAGGTAAATGCTATGATAGATGAATGTCATTTATCAGTGAATCATCTTAACATCATTGAGTTCAGACAGTGTACAGTGGATTCTTGCATATTTTGAATATACTGTAGAAGCTTGTGTTCATATAATGTTAAATTTCTTTCTTTTGTCTAACTTTTTATCTGTCTTGCAGGAGCCTGGTACTGAGGCAGAGATCAAAGAGTTTGCTAAAGGTTACAATGCTGAGTTTGATCTCTTCAGTAAGATTGAGGTGAATGGAGACAATGCTCACCCTCTGTGGCAATGGATGAAAGCACAGCCGAAAGGCAAGGGGCTGTTTGGAAAGTGAGTTATTGTCCTATTTCACCATGAAGTCAACACATTTGTATTCATTATCAGTTTTCAATCTCATGTTGGGGATCAGCAAAATCATGTCTGAGCTAGTCCTACCTGAAACTGGTTTGGGTATTGTGAAATAGATTGCAACATACCCAGAAATTCTGCATCTATAAGTCCAGTCACAACTCATTAGGCACATTTGATTTTGATGGTGAGAAAAATTGTGTGACTAAATGGTCTCATTTGTATATTATTTGTATATTATTTGCATAGGCCCGTGGTAGTTGGGTGGGGCTGCGAATCAGCAGAGACGCCACGTTATGATATTATCACAATATTATTGCAAAATACTGAATCACAATAGCTCTAATCAGAGTGAGCACACTGGCATCTAGTGGACTGAAATGTCAAAATGTGATGTTTATTTGTAACATCAGTAAAAAAAAAAAATTATATGCTTAAAAAAAAATCAGTACTTAATGTTTCAAAAGTGACATAATATTGCCACGCAAAATATCACAATGTTTCACTGTACTGATTTTTCCTTTTCAACCCTAGTTGGACAGTATTGGCTGAATTCCTGCCACTTTTTTAGAATGTTGAGGTATTATTGTGCCTATGTATGCCTTTTTTCTGGGAATCCAGCATTTGAACTGACTTCCTAAACAGTTTCACTAGAAAAAGTATATTCTGTTGGAGGACTGGATGCAGCAGTTACTCTTCAGATGATGAATCATTTTCAATCTTGCTGCTTATCGTTTGTGTAACAGTTGAATTTTCAATCATTTATTTCCTTTCCTTCTTCGTCATCACAGTGCCATCAAATGGAACTTCACAAAGGTAAATTACCGCATAGTTGAAAGTAAATTTTTGTTCAAATTTCTCAGTATATTTCTTATGAAAATAAATATGTGTGCTAATATTGGAATGTCTTGTTTCTCGATAGTTTCTTATAAATAAAGAAGGACAAGTGGTGAAGCGATATGGTCCAACAGATGATCCCACTGTAAGTAGTATGCTCTTTGTTGAATTGGGTGTTTTACTTGTTAGGGGTTTGTGGGTATGTGTATTCATCCTGTACTGTCATGGCTTTGGTGCATGACGCCATACAGTGAATGCATTGGACTGTGACTGAGTGGGTATAAAAGTCAGTCACTCATCACAGTACCCACAATTGAGTCCAGGGGGCAGTAATGCCGTGTGCCAACCTCTGTTACACAACAAATGCAGGAGGAAAGTCCTCACAACACATCATGCTATCATGGTGAGTTCAGTTGACGCATGAGAGAAATAAAAAAAGAAAATCATTATTTAAATCACGCAAGGAAAGCATTTTTGCTGGTAATGTGTTATGCTGAAATGTCTCCACCTCCACTGAGAGAAAAATTGAGAGACTTTTGAGGTGTTTTTATTATTGTATCACATCGATTTGAAGCTCTTAAGCTCTGATAGCATCTGTGGGCATCGTACACACACACTGCAGCTCTCTGACACACAGATATGTAAAAAATGTAATGATAATATCTTTTAAATTGGTCACACGTTCATTGTGACTTCATCATGAAATAAGGAGTGTAGTCATAATACTCTTGCAGATATCTATAGCAACAATACATGTTAATTTTCAGACAATCACATTACAGTTTGGGCTGTTTTGTTGCATTTTTTTCCTCGTATGACCCAGCTACAAAATAAGGCATTGAAAAAAAGTGTACATTTTGTGATAAATGGCTCTCTATCCGTCCACGTTTCTTTAGTAGATGCCATTCATTATGTATCATCTCTTAGTGAAATCTTTATTTGTTTGTTTTTGCAGGTGGTGGAGAAGGACCTGCCCTCATATATGTAACACAGCTGTGTTCTTTTTGGTCTCCTGACCTCTCCTATGGACGTCAGGGTGTTAGTGTTTGTGAGTCTCTGGACCAGTGACGGCCTGTCTGTAAACCCACCTCTGGGCGGGGCAGGCCTGATGATTTCCTGCGTGCAACTAGACGCCAGAGCCCCACCCACATCAAATCCTACAAGTCCATATGAGAGGTCATTTCACCAGTTATTCAAAGTAGAGGTGCTTCAAATTTTACTTCAGCCTAAAACTAGTCATTCCAATACAACTTCTAATACAAATACTATCTTGTTCTTTCTGAATGTGATTGGTAGTTAAGTTCATGCATGTGTCTGTGTAAACACACTTAGGATGCCATAAATTTCACACATTTCTGAAATACTAATTTTAATTTTAATTTCTAAAATATAATATTGTTTGCACTTAAGTTATGAAAGGATCATGTAACATGCATTATTTATCAAAAATAAATGCTGTTAAATGTTTAACTGATGGCTTGTTACTTATTTTTTTGAATTTTTTTGAATGTTCTGCAATATATATATTTATAAATAATAATTGAAGGTTGTATGTTGCAGTTTGAACTACATTAAGATTTAGGGTTAGTTTTAACTATGTCGTATATGTTTTAATATTTGCTCAAAAACTAGTAATCCCTGGCAGAAGTTATTATTCTGCCTGGGCTCTGTCAAACGATGCTATCGGACCTAACTGTGGGAGCGTTTGTGTGTATACAGGACACATGTTTATCCATCCAACCAGTTTGCAGCTGTCATGCTTTACAAGAGTGGTGTTGCCATTGCCAAACTTGTATATTGTAGCATATAAAACAAAGTCAAAGCAGTTGCATGCAGCCGTGCTATGATGACTCAGCCCGTTGAGGGGGTACTATAGTAATGGAAAACCATACCAAACTGTAGAGTTGTGCCGAGGCAGGGCTTGCTGGGACTGAATCGTGGAAAAGTGCCAAAATAGATCTCCAGAGTTCTGTGGTTTATTTCAAGGTAGGCCAATCCATGCCAGTATTTTGTTGTTGTTTTTTGGTGGTTTTATTAACAGCTTGTTTTCTTTTTGTATAGTTCTTGAATTTCATAAATGCAACAAAATATAATAATTTTATATGTGTAGTTTATCTATATATACATTTCATAAAATCATTTTATGGGACTAATAGACCCTGATTGTAGAGGTTGTGGCCTACATCCGAAATTGACTTATTTAGATTTAAAAGAGTCAAAATGTATTTACCGTTATTTTTAATTAACATGTTGGTATCTGCAATGCTGATTCTGGATAGTGGAATTTAATGTAACAACATTTGGAAAAGACCTTCCCGACATAAACAGTGTACGATAAGCGCTGACACGTCACAGGACGACGCTGGAGAGTAGCGGCACGCGCATCACAGGTGACGTAGAGCAGCGGCAGAGACGATCATCAGCGCCGGCGGCTGCTTCTCACCGAGGCGAAACAAACAGCCACGCAGCGTCGTGCAGTCACAGCATGTAGTCATTGATTAGTGCACTCAGTATATCGATGGCAGGATTTATGACGGACACTGTGGAAGCGCGCGCCGCCGCTGCATCTGCTTCTCTTTGAGGAAAGACCGCCGGGTGCCCGCGCGTCGTCGCGAGGAAGAAGCGTCCCGGAGATGGAGGAGGAGAGGACTGCGGAAACCGGGGATGAGGGGACAGCGAGCGAGGCTCTGGCTGCCGGCCTCACCATCCAGCTCGACCAGGGAGACTCCGGTGAGTATGTCTTTCCAGTGACAGAGGGACTCGTCCCTAAATGGCAACCCATCATTCAAAACACGTGACAGGATTGCAACAATTAACCGATTAATCGACAATTAATGTTATGTAAAAAATAATAATAATATGTGATTAGTCAGTTTGAGTTATTTTACTATGGTTTCAGCAAATATAATATATAAATATAATCTTTTCTAGTGTCTTTGGTATGGAGAAGGAAAACAAATAATAACAGGACATTTAAGGAGCTGAAAAATGAAAGGAGTATGGTAATGGATTCTTTTCTCTTTTTGGCATTTAATTGACCAAACAATTGATTAATCCAGAAAATAAGACACATATTAATCATTCACATACAATAGTTGCAGCCCTGCCAGTGAGAGGATTTTGGACATCAACAGGCAGCACTCTAACCTGCAGCATAATGTGTGAATTCAGCCCAGCACACAGGGAATAACTACATTATGTCACTTAGGAACAGGAACCTAAGCTGTGGAAATGAATAATCGATTGCTAGGTTAGATAACGGTGTCAAGACTGAAGTCACTGCTTGCTGCTCTGCTGCTAATGGTGTCAGTGGTTTGCTGCAGGCTGGCACAAACACAGGTTGTGCCAAAAAAATAATGTGCACACGCTCACTCTCACGTGAGTGAACCGATGAATGCGTTTGACCTGACTGAGCTGTTCACGTGTCGAGATGATGACATTTTTATTCTTCTCCTTTGTGTCCATAATTCTTCTTTTGTCTCTCACTCTTCCTCGTCCTCGCTAAATCTGGAGAGTGCCTTTACATAATCTGATGTGGAATTATAGCATAAACCGCACTCTAATCCCCTCATGTAGATCAATTCCAAGCATGGATGTTTATGCCGTAGCTGTAAATACTACACAATGTGCAGTATGAGGTTTATGATATAATGTGCAGAGACAGTGCGGGAAGTGGGGAAGAAAAACAAGTGCCAGTTCTCCTCCTATCCAGATGAGGCGTGTATGTCTGGGGGTATCACTAAATCATTAGATTGTGACATTTTGAAGATGTTAGTGATTTTCACGACATCAGTTTAACTTGTATATTTAGATTATCCTAAACATTTCCAGCATTGATTTAAACTTGAAGCACACAGTCTGTTTTTTTTCACTAAGCAAACATCAGTGAAAAAGATATTGTTCCTTTTAAATAAAACCTCTATCGACACTAGAAACACACTAGGCCGGGGCTATTAAAGACAGAAGTATCCAGGCATATCCAGTGCATAGAAATAATAAAAGTACTGTACCTGAGCACCTGGGGGGCTAGCAATAATGTTTTTCACTTTGAAATATAAATAGTTTGGTCAGTCTGTCCTCAAAGGTGCGCAGTAGTAGCTGTCACTAGTTTCTATTTAAAATGAACAAGAAAATAGCTTGTGAGCATCATATGCTCGTGTCAACATGCATTTAAGAGAATACAAAAGAGCTCTATCAATGCTGGCAAACCTATCATGCTACTCGGAGAGCCTGGGTCGCCATTTGAATGGGCTGACCCTCGCAAAAACGTAATGTAACCTCGGAAATTAAGAAGTTTTTGCCCTCATCAGCTCAACAGATCCAACAAGTTGTCTTTACATGTGCTTGTTCACCCACACGTTTGTATACAGATGGTTATTATTTAATCCACCTCAGGGCATGGAAACATACACCTGCGTTTAGTGTTGCATTAAAGTCACAGCAAGAGAGAGAGAGAGAACTAATCCTTCTAAACACCGACAAATATCTGTCAGTATTAAAGCTTTTGGTGATTTTTGTGCAGTGCAGGAATGAGAGACGAGATCTGAACACTGCCATAGTGAGAGACATGGAGAGGTTTTTTTGTGTTGCATACAGTAAAAACACACTGACACACATACAGTACGTTATTGATCAATAAAATAAAAATGCCACCAAAAGTTTGTCCCGTTAGTTGCCTGCAGCCCCAGTGGCACTTTATACAGACGTGACCCTAATCCCACAAAGACTCTGTGTTTGTGTGTGTGTGTGTGTGTGTGCGCGTGCGTGCGTGCGCAGCTCAGGATACACCTTGACAATGTTCAGTCGTGCAGACTTTGATGCAGCATTACTCAGATAACAGGTGCGAGTAGATGTGTGTGGTACAAAGAAACCTGAAAGATTCCTCTTCATTGTCTTTGTTAATGTTTTAGCCACTGTAGTGCTGTAGCATGGATCTACTGTATGCCTGTGTTAAGTTTATGTATCGATCAGCCGGATGAACACTGACCCACATATGTCAACCACTACTGCATTGATTGGTGATGCTGTTTCTTTGCATCTAGCATCAGGTTAACGAGTAATTTGGTTCCTGACCCCAGTAGCTGCAAAACTCATGACATGCCCTTCAGCCTCTTTGACCCCAATACTATTGTCCTTGTTTCTATGTTTTATTGGTTTTATTTTATGTTTTTATCGTTTGTATTGTTTCATATGCTGTCTGTTTTATGTGTATGCGATGTGCAGCACTTTGGTCGCCTCAGTTGTTTGTTGTGTGCTATAGAAATAAATTTGCTTTGGATTGGAACCACACAGAAACACATAGCCTAGATAGAGACTATTTAGGCCTACAAATAGCAATCATATATCAATATCTTGATTATTTTCTTGATTAATCGATGAATTGTCTGGAATGGCATCTTTAAATCTTTTAAACATTCACTTATTCAGTTCAGTGTCACAGAGGTGCAGAAAGAAAGAAATCTCACTGAAATCATCAGAGAAATAAAAAATTAAAAAATCGCTGGATGTTTTCATACACAATTCTTATTATGTCATGTCTCTGTGGCAGCACCATATGCTTCGTTGTGTGTGTTGTGCGCTTTAACATGGCTTAAGGATTCATTATCCCTTCTCTGCCAGCAGCACTTAACCCTAAACTAACCCTTAATCTTCACCTCGCATGACCTGAAATTCAGCATCATGATGCAAACCAAGTTTTTAGTATAGTGTGTGTTGTTTTGTTTCATCTCCCGTTCACTTCCTCTGTTCTGTCACACTCGTCCTCTTCAGGGCGCACACGCACGTACAAACACAGTCGAGTTGTGTCCTTCATGTCAGACGGAAGGATTCTTCCTAATCCTTCCGTCTGATTGGTTAGGAATGTGATCTGGAAACGTCAGCCAATGGCAACAATCAGATTATGGAGGAAGTCAATCCAATAGTGTTTTTAACCTCTCAGTACAAATCTGACTGGAACTGGAAAATTATACTCTTCTGTTGTCTGAAAAAGGAATGTCAGATTTTGTTATAGCCGGGATCTGGTTTTCCTTTTTGGAATAGCACGTCGGTAGGCATCGGACGAAAATAACGCCTTTGTGTGTATTTTAGCTGTGTCTTTGTAAATGTCTTAACATGTTTACTTCGTCTAGTGTTTCTATGCATGTTTTAAATCTAATTTTGTTTTGTTTTATAGCCCCTTTTTTCCCCCTCCCTCAAAAGGTCCTGCCATAGTTGTAAATAAGAAAAATAAATAACAAGGACCAAGGTTGATGTAGTTGATTTTTATGCACAATTAATTAATTGTGCTAAATCATAAAAAATCATTTTCCACTCTTAAATCTCTTTGTTTCTGTCCACAGATTCAACCAAGAAGTCTCAGACAACAGAGGTGAGGGGAGGCTTTACAGCAGCCATGCACCACGTCTCACGTGTTTGTCTTATTGTCCTTGTCTCTCTCTGGTCTTTATTCACTGAATATGACCTCCGATCACACACGACCCATGCGGTGCTTTCCTTGTGACAGATGCCGTCCCCATTTGGACTGGGCCCCGCTCATGAGAAGAAGATCGGCCACAGGAGGATTGATGCCTCTGGTGAGACAACATACAAGAAGGTAACGCTCTTCTTCCTCACTTGTTTTTCCTCCGTGTACTTGGTGTCACGATTTCTTCATGTACAGTACCTTCCTCCCACACCTCTGTTGTTCTCTGTTCTCCACCTCCAGACAACCTCCTCTGCCTTGAAAGGAGCCATCCAGCTGGGTATTGGCTACACGGTTGGCAACCTCAGCTCCAAGCCTGAGAGAGATGTGCTGATGCAAGACTTCTATGTGGTTGAAAGCATCTTCTTCCCCAAGTGCGTTTGCATGCGTGTGTTTTGTAATTATGAGCACATGCGTGTGGGTAGTACCTTATACAATATCTCAGCTTTTTTTTACTCTTCGTGATGCTCCACACAGTGAAGGCAGCAACCTCACACCGGCCCACCACTTCCCAGACTTCAGGTTTAAAACCTACGCTCCTGTGGCCTTCCGCTACTTCAGGGAGCTGTTTGGAATTCGACCTGACGACTACCTGGTGGGATCTTTGTTTTTCTCTGATGAAGTGATGATGATGAATGTCTGTGCTGTTTCCTGTTATATGCAGCATATTATTTGTGGTGAAGTCGCGTTACACTACGTTATCGTTCCCTTAATTTGTCTGAGATGAGTAGAAATTGTGTTTTGTTTCTCTTGCTTGTTACATTTACAAAAACAGCATAAAAACGAACCCTCACAAGTACTCACTCAGCTGCATGTTTAAGCTCACACTACCTGTGCCAGAAGATTAGCAGACTAAAGCTGTCTTTTTTAAACTCTTTGTACTGTGGCATATTAGACAGGAAGTATTTAGTGTCCACGTGTGTGTGTGTGTGTTGGCGGTGAAGGGGTGGGGTGCCAATGCTGCCAAACGGCATTGCCTCAACTTAACCATTAGAATGACTTGATTGGACAAATGAACAGTAGACGGTGGTCACATTCACGTCCACAAATCTCTTAAATGTCCGGTGTAATTCTAGAAACACCACTGATGTTGGACTGTTGGGCTGCTGTGTTGTTCACTTTAGTTAAACATATATGTCTGGACGTTTTTGCTTATTTTAACCATAAAAGGGCCAGAGAATGTCCTGTGAGTAATTGCTTTTGCCCATTTTTCCAGAATAACGTTCAATATCTGGCAGTTATTTACAATTTACTGCACGATAAAATGGTGTATTAACTATTAGAATGATCAAATTTGAAATTTGAACAGTAGGAAACATGTTTAGAATAACATTTGTTTCAATTTCTTTCTCAATGTCCAAAAACAGGTTAAAAAATAGAAACTATAGGCGTTTTTCTAACGCGCCCCTCTCTGTCAACAAAGGCGCTGATTCTCTGGCTTCCTGCAACAGTGCAAGTGAAAATGACCGTTATAACCGCAAGTGCGCTTGTGGAAACGTTATGTCTGCGATACGCTCGGTGTTACAGGGTTAATAAACATTAAAATGTAAATATGCCAGGTTATAGCCTGAGGCTAATGTCTGCCTGTAGGCCCCTGGCAGGTCGATTGGGATGAAAACACCTTCAGGTAAACAAACATAGGAACATGAGCGCTCACAAAAATACAAAAGTTACACACACTAACTTACTATACATGTACAGTACATACATACAGATACAGTTAAATACAAAAAGACAAGTGCCAGGGACATTGGATGGTAGTAAAGTGCTAATGTTTAAGACGGGTCAGTTATTGAACATGTTATCGGGGGTATAAAGTTGCATAATAGCTTGGTTGCACAAAGCTTCTTCAAACATTGCACTCGAAAGTCTTATCACAATTATGTTGACTAATTGAACGTTATGCTGCGTCCAGTAGGAGCACTGCATGTCTGCAGGCTCATCCAAGTGTTATGAAATGAATATGAAATTTACAAACAGAGCATTTCTTCAAAACAAGGAAGGCGAGCTCGACAGCTTTAATATTCAGACTCAAACAAAGATCTGACTAATTCTAATCTGTGTTCCCGCTCTGTCTAGTATTCTCTGTGTAACGAGGCACTTATCGAGTTGACAAATCCCGGAGCAAGTGGCTCCATATTCTACGTTACCCGCGACGACGAGTTCATCATCAAAACTGTGCAGCACAAGGAAGCTGAGTTTCTACAGAAATTACTCCCTGGATACTATATGGTAAGAGAGCAACTTCCTTGTGTGTGATATTATCATTTTTATTCTCAGCTTTTCATCCATTTGTAGTCTGTTTTAAATGTTTTCCTTTGTCTGCCTGTTGGAAATGTGTGATTACAGCCGACTACTGAAATATCAATATGCACTTGGAGGATTGAGGGAAACATTTTCCACATGCTCTTGTGGCATGTTTGTGAACATGAGCACGCATTCTTAAGAGCAGCGCAGCAGCTGAAACTTGAACTCGTCTTGATCCTCTTTATCCTACCTCTTGGTGTTTGGTGACGCCACCAGGCCGCCTTCTTATACATAAGAGCCAAGAGGTTGCACCCGATAAAGACAGGGGCTAAGTTCTCCATAATAGTTTAAGCGTGCACACTGCAGCCACTGTGGGTGGGGTCACGCTGTCAGGCAGGTGCATGTGTTATTACCAGATAATCCTTATTTCTTTTTGCTCTTTGTCCACTGCACCAACCCTTTTCCAGAACTTGAACCAGAACCCCCGAACCTTGCTGCCAAAATTCTTTGGCCTCTACTGCGTCCAGAGTGGAGGAAAGAACATCAGGGTTGTTGTGATGAACAATATCTTGCCACGCTCGGTGCGCATGCACCTCAAGTTTGACCTGAAGGGCTCCACGTACAAGAGGCGAGCGTCCAAGAAGGAAAGAGAGAAGTCCAAACCCACCTTTAAAGACTTGGACTTTATGAGCGACGTTCCTGAAGGCCTGATTTTGGACCAGGACACGTACAGTGCTCTGGTGAAAACACTGCAGAGAGACTGTTTGGTGAGAAAAAAGCCGTATTGACTGAACAAGTGGTCGCTTCCAAATCACTTTAAAAAAATAAATCCAAAGTAGTTGAAAGACTACCATACAAAATAAAAATAATTAACTTCATTTGGAGCTCAGAATTTACACCATAATTATCATAAATTCTAAATCTTGGAAGCTTGAGGGATGTTCTGAAATGTCCCTGTGTGTGTGTGTGTGTGTGTGTGTGTGTGTGTGTGTCATTTCAGGTTCTGGAGAGTTTTAAGATCATGGACTACAGTTTGCTGCTTGGAGTCCACAATAAAACCCAAGCAGAAAGAGAATATCAGTCCCAGGGTTCACCTGCAGGCGGCGGGGATGAGAAGAGGCCTGCAGCTCAGAGAGCTCTGTATTCCACCGCTATGGAGTCCATACAGGGAAGCTCCACCTGCAGAGACACGCTTGACCACGATGACTCGTGAGTCACAGTTTCTTCATTTTTTCTTTTGCTAAGCTCTGCCTTTACCAAGCACATCAGGGAACGATGGTGGCTTTCTTCTTTATTTG
Source organism: Solea senegalensis (assembly GCF_019176455.1). NCBI lineage: Eukaryota > Metazoa > Chordata > Actinopteri > Pleuronectiformes > Soleidae > Solea > Solea senegalensis. Next base: position 10,429,302 of record NC_058021.1, read on the forward strand.
GGTTGTACGTTTCCGCCTCACTATGCAGAAGTTGCAGTTTACCCGTCAAGCAAGGCCCTTGCTTAAAGTACATTTAAAAGGCTACAAAAATCAAAAAGCAATGTTTATTTTGAAGCAAATATACACATATGCAAACACACTTATGGGTAGTATATGCAGTTACAGCCAAACACCCTCCTAAATAAAATTGTTCTAATTATTGTCATGTTTTCTTTTCCATCCCGCAGCATGGGTGGTATTCCAGCTGTGAGCAGTAAAGGAGAGCGCCTCCTGCTGTTCATCGGGATTATTGATATTCTGCAGTCCTACAGGTAAGAAAAGAGGAAACCAGTGGCTAAAGATGTGGAACAGTTTGAAAGAAAAAGAAAAATGAAGGATATGAATTGCAACGTTGTCCCTTTTCGTCTCTGATCCAGCCTGCAGTTACCAAGTAACCTCTATAAGTCTGTGAATCAACTAAATAATTGAATTGTCTTGTCTGACAGACTGAGTAAGAAACTGGAGCACTCTTGGAAATCTCTCATCCATGATGGGGTGAGTTGCTCTCACGCAATCGTTGCAATAATAATCTGCAAAGCAAATCTCACCGTGCACCGTGAAACTGCTTTTTTGGTGACTGGTGCCTCTCCATGCTCACAGGACACAGTGTCCGTTCATAGGCCTGGTTTCTACGCTGAGAGGTTCTACAAATTCTGTAGCGCCATCGTGTTCAAGAAGAGCAGCTGTGAGTGTGCAAGTGTGCGTTAAACACAATACTTTGTTCCCTTGACGACATCGGTGGAAACAAGCAATCGTTTCGTGCTTACTCTGACTTCTGTGTCCCCTGCTTTCATAGCACTGCGGTCCTCTCCGTCTAAAAGGGGCAGAGGGGCTCTGTCCATGTCCAAGTCCGGCGCTGGAACCAGTTCAGCTGGACAACGACCCTCACTGAGTGAAGAGATGCAGGAAAACTTGGAGAACCTGCGAGGAGCTCGCGGCTTCCCCACGCTGGAGGAAAATGGTAGAACTTCTTTTAATCTTCTAGTAGTTCACTAACTGTAACAGTAAGTGTTAAAATGCGATGCTTTAACACCTGAATTTGATAGTCTGGCATTATTTGAACTGTGTGGTTCTAACTCTTGTAAATTATATGATTTGTTTTATACATGCAGCAAAATGAGAACAAATAATGCCACCATTATGGTACACTGAGGGTTCAGTAATGAACATTTAAATAATGTTAATAAAAAGAGAAACCTGTCTGATGTAGGGTCGTTCAAATAAAGTGTAAAGCTTACTTAAATTAAGATAAACAATGTGTGTACTGCTACCTGTACTGAAAGTAGTACATCTGCAGTAACTGAGGCACAGTGTGGACTAATGTGGTTTGTATTCATATTTGAGATATTCTTTTTCTATTCTATTATTGATCTGTTTCTGTGCTTGTGACTCCACCATTCAGGGAGAGAACCACCCTGCACTCCTCCTTCATTTGAAGATGCCACCACGGCGTCTATTGCCACCACGCTTTCTTCGAACAACTCCTTACCCACCACTCCCTTCGATACCCCAGAGCACCCGCGCTTCAGGAGACAGATGAATTCCCCAAATGTGGTCAGGTGAGAACACGTTTGTGAATCCCCAGTGTCTTTCCTCGTGGGTTCTGTATTCTGTCCAAAGAAACACGCCAGCGTGATTCCCTGTGCCCTGTGTTTTCTCACGTAGGTCACAAAAAGAGATAGTTGAGGTGCATGAGGAAAAGCAGGACACCATAACAGTGGAGGTGGAACTAAGGTGCACACGTATGCAAAATGAAAATGTTAGGAGAGCTGCCTATGGAACAGCATTTTAATGCTGGTTTGGTGTTTGACTGTTTGTCCCGTTTCTCACAGCGAAATCCCCAAGAGCACGGAGCTCACACAGATAACAGAGATGACCTCTCCTGATCATCAGCCCCTCGCCTGTCCTCCGTCCACACCTCCCTCCGTTAGTCCGTCCTCAGCCTACTCCTCCTCCACCCTCCCTCCTTCCTTTGTTTCTTCCTCTTCCGCTGCTGCATCAGCCGCGAGGTCACCGTCCACACGTTCGCCGTCCACCAAACCGCTCACCTCTCCCACAGCTGCTCGGCCTCCCGCGCAGTCTCAGACAACTGCCGAAATCACACTTCCCACCTCGGCGAACGCTTCCACGCTCCCTCCCGCCTCAGCGTTTACTCCCATCTGCCCTGACTCTCCTCGTGCCTCCTCCCACGTCCCGTTCACACCTCCCTCCTCTGCTTCTCCGAGCTCCCAGGCTCCTCGGCAGGCCCCACGCCCGTCGTGCAATCAGCTGTCTTTGTCCAGCAGCCACAACTCCTTGGAAGGAGAGGTGCAAGTGTCTGACATCTACTTCGTAAGTGCTTGTTTTTTTTGTTTTTTTTTTGACTTAATGAACAACTTTCAAAGACGTGAAACAAACTGCGGGACGGGACGTTTAAATATATGCAAATGTGCACTGCGTTCGAAACATTTTCAAATGAGTTCACACAATGCTGATGAAGCGCCACACAACTCTGTCTCTGTGTTTCTCAGTACAGCGGTGTTTAGATGTTGTGTCGTGCGGTGATTAGTTTCATGTCAAGACCGCAGCAAAAACAACTCGGTTTGAATGGAAGTTTATGGAAAATGAGCAAAACATGATGTCTTTTTCACAAAGTTATGTTCTCGTTTAGAGGAAAATAGACGATAACCAACGACGGCACATGTGAGTCTGAGCCATCACAGCTGTGTGTTTATGTGTTTAGGTTGTTATGGGTGACATCATTATCAGTTGTGCTTTGGCCCAGACAGACTTGACATGTTATGATGCTTAGAGAGCAAGACAGCTGCAAGCAGACTCTCCCTCGGTCAGGTTGGATTGTATTCTGTGACGCCACATTCAAATGATGCCACATTATTTCTGTTCACCTAGACCAAACGGGCGAAATTATAACATAAACAACACAAATAATCATCTAAAGTTACTCACTGCATTTTCAAATATCATACCAGAAAAGTAAAAGATATTTTTCTTCCTCTGTCTTTCTTTGATCCGCTGGGTTTCTTACAGCGGGCCAGTCAGGACAGCGTGGTAGAGTTATGATGGTGAGGGGACAGGGTGTGTTTCGAGGTGTGCACGCACTACGGGGTTGCTGTCATTAATGTTTTTTATCTCCAGCGCCTGGCTGCATTCATTCATAGTTCATGCACTTTTGCAGCATGATGTCTTTATTGTCTTGTGTATGACTTTAGGCCTATGGCTCTACATTATCGCACTCATGTTCCATTTTCATTATCGTCTCACTCCAGCTACTGCTTCCCACCATTCTGTAAATTTCTCCTTTGTTGTAACTCACTTCCCTTTTATTTTCCTGTCAACACATTCTGTACATCTCTCTGTGTGTGTGTGTGTGTGTGTGTGTCCATCTATCAGTATGCAGATGGCAGATATTGGGTGTACTCTCCAGTTCTTGGTCGCCGTAAGCTAAACTCTAGCTCAAGTTACAATGTAAGTCACCGCCAGAGTAGTTGTTCTCATATTCAGTGGCATTGTGGGTAACTGTTTCACTCAGACGCTCACAAACACAACTCCTTCAGGATCTTCAAAGGTGTTCTGTAAGGAGCTGTGTGCATTTAAAGGTAGCATGCATCTGTGTGCATCCGTAACACAGTTACCTGCCACGCCTTATATGCCCTCTTCTCGTGTTCACTAGCAGCCAGGTAGCACAGTTGAGCACAGTTCATTCAGAGCTCATGAATGAAATTGTCCGTTAATTAAAGCTGCACTTGGCACTGACTTAAAGCATCTGTAAACCTGGTTGTGAAAAGTTCAATATTTTTTTTATTGTCAACAACGGATCAGGCCTGTGTGTCTTGAATGACAATGAGACAACCTTAATGTCTAGTTTCACCCGTTGAGTTTTCTCTTTAAATTCGTACACTGTATAAACTCACTTTATGCAGCTCAAAGCATTAATTGCTTTCTTTGGAGCACCTCAGACATAAATCAGTACAGTTCAGCTTTAATTAACTCTTTGTCTTCATGCTGAAATCACCCCAAAAGTCACCTCCCTCCTCTCCCCCTTCTTTCTTGTTGTTGCTGCCCTCTGCTGGATGACCATGGAAGACTCAGGAGGACCGGAGCTGGGTGTACTCTCCTCTGCACTACAGCTCAGAGTCCAGACGGAGCTCCGATGGGGAGAGCGAGACAGTAAGTTCTGGGTTCAGACAGGATTGACAGTGACGGCACAGAGCGGCGATGCGTTGATGTGTTTGTGTGCATCCCTCGTGGTAATCTTCTGTGTCTTTAATTCTCCCTCAGTAACTCGCAGTGGAGGTGGCAGTGATGGAGGAAGCCAGAGGTTGTCTCCACATACACAAAGCTGTGAAGTTTTAATAATCAATTTCTGCTTAAGCTCCATGTGGAAGCTCACCTTGAAGACTGTGACACACTAAAGGGAGAAATACACATGGAGGGCAAACCTACTGTGGGTAATGACAAACCATCATCACAAATCATTATGCAAACAAATAGTAAATCATAAACCGCGAAATTCATGGACAATCTGACTCTGAATATCGAGTGGAGGAATAAACTGTGAACGTTTGTACTGTCCATGAGTCACTGTGCACAGTGCCAGCTCTGGCTATGCAATACAAACATACATAGAGACATACGGTGCGTGATGTGAGTTCCTCCTCTTCCAGATGAACGCAAACGTTTATTTTCATTAAGGCTGTATATGATTATATTTTTAGCACCTTACCAATCTATATATGTGGCTGAAGTCTTATGAAATCGTATACGTGTTTTATTTTTGTCATCAGTGTGAAGAAAAAAAAACCCCACCCACTCAAAAACAGTTCATGTTCTGTGTTGCTGTGTTTGTTCCAGTGGTGTTTGGTGATCCACTCAAAATACTTTGGTCTGACTGTGAATGCTTGTGTTCAAAATGCCTTATTGACAAACTCAAACAACAACAACAAAAATACGAACAAAATAAGTAAAAAATATGCAGAGAATTATACTGTGCATAAATACCAAAACAAAATACACAACAGCCATGCATTTACACCCTTTTCAGAACAGAGACATCGAAATAGGGCAAAGGAAGGAGAAATATATCAAGTTATGATTATTGTTTTTTGTAAAACATGTAGAACTGTATGTGTTCAAGCACATGCATGCACGTCTCGTCTGTGCCCGTGTGTCTCTGTGTGCATGTGTTTGCATGCATACGACGAGATCTTTGTTTTTGTCAAACTGTCTAAAGGATGTAACTTCCACCGTGTCTGAAGCAGCTATGAGCATGTGGGCTGTGTGAGAAACGTCAAACATGCTGTACTCCTGCTGCTCTTTGACGACACTGAGTTTATCATGATGATATCTTACCAAATGAAACCGACTGAAACAACATGGCTAAGCACTGCTGGAACTTGTTATGGCATCATTTCAGTTTGCTGAAGCTGCCTGTTTGCAGGCTACAGTATTCGACGAGGATCACTGTGTAAAAGGAATTAAACATTATATTGTGTAAAAAAACAAAAAACATTTTACTGTTGGTTTTTCTTTTCTAACAACAAAGCAGTCGCAAATGTAAGTGTAAAATCCGGCCACCAGATGGCACCACAGTATCTCAGATGTTACGGCTCTTAGTGCTGCCTCATCTTGACTAGGATCTAATTTAGTATTTTGGACTACATGAACACTCCAGACTGTGAGTTGCATTGTAAAACTCAACAGCACAGAGACATATGACAGTATATGAGCTTTTTATGGTGGTCTTGATGGATCAGAGAAAGAGAGGCTCATATTTGAAGCCTCATGTCCAACCCCCTCCACATCCCACTGACATTTTAACACACACATAATGAGATGAAATCGTGATTGCCTCAGCAGGGCTGCTGCTGCTGCTTCTTTTTTTTCTCCCCCTTTTTCTTTTATCTGCAGAGGCTTTGCGGCTAAAAATAAATAGAATTTTTATAAAAAGCGATCAATATGGCTTCAACTAAAGCAGACCTGTTGACACAGACACACTGTGGGGAGTTGTCTTCCTTATGGGGACAAAAAGCAAGTCTCAATAATGTCAATTATTATATATTAAGGTGAAAACATGTTGCATGTTAGGATGCGGTGACAGTTAGGTTAAGGTTAGGGTTAGGGTCAGGCATTTAGTTGTGATGGTTAAGGTTAGGGTAAGGAAATGCATTATGTCTATGAGGGTCCTCACTCTGAATGAAGCACAAGTGTGTGTGTGTGTGTGTGTGAGGCTGGGATGGATCAGTGGCCACCTGCACAATTGTCCTGAAATGAATTTGTCTCTCTCTTTGTTTTTTCCCTTTAGTCTTGGTCCTTGTAGTGGGTCTCCAGCACACACATGTGCATACACACACACGTGCACACACACATAGATCAGAACAGCTATTCTTGTTAGGCCTCTTCATTGACTTTCATTCATTTGGTCATCCTGGCCAAAATCCTGCTCTCTGATGTTATATGAGGGATCACCAAAGTGTCCCCACAGGACAAACATGTCTTCTCAATGACATTATTGAGTCCTCACAACCATAGAGAGACACCACACAATAGAACAGAAACAGACAGATAGAAAAACTTATTCCCATTTCTGTCTCTTTGGTTCCTTCTGCTTGAGTTGCACCTTTTTTTTAAACGCCGCACCTGATTGACTAAGGTGAAGAATAATTGATGATGTAGCCTTCCATTTTTGTCCAGACATATTAATTAGTCCCACAATTATGCTGGCTACTTCATTTGGAAGTGATCCCATGCACAAATAAGCTGCCTCGCCGCATGTGCATTAATCCACAGATAAAAATATTCCCCAACAAAGGCACTGTTATCCACAAGGAGAGTGTTTATAAATATCACAATGCCCAGCAGTTCACCAAGATGGTTTAGCCATTCAATGGGAAACAGAAAGCAGTGGAAGAGGAAAAGGAAATAAGACGAAATCATGGTGGCATCTGCTTTATCCGTTAGTGTCCACTTGATGCTGCTTTAGTTGTCGTCCACAGTTCAAACCCATGCAGATCGGATGGATTGATATGAAAGTCTTTGTTTGTCTGTGTCTGCTCGTCCCTCCAGCTGTCTGGTGGGGGTCATCATCAAACACTGGTGACTTTGAATAAGAACATTATCATAATGAAATATATAGTAAAATAATGGATGAGCACAGTTGTAGAGTTTACATTGTTAAATAAAAATAATAATAAATAAAAAAATAAAAAAAAGATTGGATGAATTTTAAGTGAAATTGTGTAAGGCTGCAACCTGAGGTGAAATGGTCCGTCACAAAGCTTTGCTTTCATCTGCAGGAAACACAAACAAATGCCTTTGTTCTGTCAAAGGAGTGAGACAGAGGGCGAAAGCCACAACAAACAAGGTGCATGTGTGCGTGTGAGCGCTCCGTCATAAACACCGACCTTGTCAGGACCAGTGAGTCCTCATGGCTCCAAAACCTGGTCCTAAAAATGCATTTTTAATTTCCCACACGCAAAGAAATAACAAATTTCTGAGGAACTGGTTAAATTCTAGGGAAATTAGGTAAAGGTTAGCGTTACGCATTCACTGGTTAGGGTTAGAATTGGGATTAGAGTAAGGATTAGGGTTAGGCACTTAGATGTGATGGTTAGGGTAAGGGGCTACGGGAAGCACTGTCTATGAGGTGTCTTCATTAAGATATCAAAACTAATGTGTGTGTGTGTGTGTGTGTGTATAGCAGAGAGAAAGATCAAAGCAGGGGGCATGTTTTTGAAACTGTGGGAGGTGAAACCTCACCTACCCAGAATGCCTTGCCTCGTTCCTCGCAGCCCAATACGGGCTTTTAGGAGCATCCCGCCAATCATGCAGTGTGCCCACTTAATCAGTTATCTCCAGCTATTGTCAGACAGCCTTGAAACGGGGACTCGGTGTGAACCAGCAGTCAGTCTCTGATCTGTCGTGGATAACCTGCACCTCCCACACACAGTTCAACATGTGCACTTAAGTGTGCTACGCAGAAATTCTGCAAGAACGGTGCATCTCACTGTAAGATGTCCACTGGGTTGGATCAAAGCCAACCTCCCATTCTACTGTTGTCACGGAGGGATTGAAGTGTCTCTTTTCAACTCAGCATGAGAAGCTGCAAACAGATGTCTGTCTGTCCACACACAGGGAATGTCGTGCCCTCTCACACGGATGAAAAGCTGTGAAAGTCTATGTGCTGCGTTGTCGGTGTCTTAAGGCAGTGTTTATCTTTGGCAGGCTGAAGAAAACAAAGCCATCGATTTCTAATCCTAATCCCCTTCTACTGCTTCTCTCCTATTGATCATCGATCCATCCTTAATGAAATGGAGGGATAGAGGAATGGAGGGCTGATGAAGGACAAAATTCCCACCTTTGCCTCCACCCCAACTCTCATTCCAATCCGTCTCCCTCGCTCATGGGGCTTTCACTCACACTCACTTGTCGTTCTGGCGGAATGGAAAATAAGCGCGGCCTGGTGCTTTTTCTGCAGAAGTTCATCAAACCTGCAGGCTGGCAGAGCAGAGCAGAGGAGGTTCAGCTAAATATTGAAATTGAATGACAAGGATGAATGCACTAAACACACAGAAGCACTCCCATTGCATACACAGTGAGAGCATATTGAGTTTGACTCCAAACATCAGTAATGGTATTTTTTCTCTGTGTGGTACCGAGTCTCGGAGTTGACGATGTTCTCTGATAATGGATCTTTTTTCCCCTCCTTTTTTCCCCCGCTCTGCTTATACACAGTCATTCCCTCATACGCTTGATCTTAAAACAGATGTTAATGAAACTGTGGAGGAGATGTTTTCCTCTTGATGGCACTTTCACATGAGTCACCACGTCTGTATTTCTGTCTAATTCAAGATATTTAGGTTTGTATTTTGCTTTGTTTATTTATTGTTATTATTGTACATTATTGTCACTCATGTATGTTTACAGTAACCCTCACAGGGTGAGTGGTATAGACATGGACTGCACATACAAATTAGGGATGGGAATCGATATCGGTCAGTATCGGCCCGATACTGATCAAAATCACAGAATCGGATATTAGATATTTACAAATGTAATATGCAAAAGCATTTTAGCTGAGTCATGTTTGGGCTGTTTATTTCTTCTTTTTGGGGGAACAATATTTGTAATTATGTCTTTGAAGTGACTCAGCACAAAATGTGTTGTTAACAGCTTCACACGTTCATAAATGGTCTAAAATGACTGTATTGGACTCATATCAGTATCGGAAGATACTTGAGTTTGTGATATCGGCATCGGTATCGGACACAGAAACAGTGGCATCGTCCCATCCCTTAATAAAAATAGATGTAGTTTGTATGAGCGACTGTAAATTCACAGACTTCACTTGCAGCCAATAATACTACTTATACTTGAATAATACTACTGTAGATGTCAGTTGTTTTTTTTTATCTAAGTGGGAAAATACATTTATAGAAATAAATAAATCCAGGGAGAAATAGATCCATTTTCCCATAGACCTCTATTCAAATCATTGTTTTTGCAACCACTTCAGTGGCCTAAACCGCTGCTTTCCGGTGGATGGATGGTTTACAGATTTAACAGATGCTAAATGTCTGTGGCTTGTCTCGTCTTTATCTCGTATGACTTCATCAGAGACCCATCAGTGTAAACAGCCGTGGCAGAGTCATTTCCCAATATATGAAATATGTTGAATTATACAGGGGAAAATGGTGCGCTTTGTGCATAAATGCAGATACTGCAGAAACACACACGTAAGATTCATCTGTTTTCAAAAGCTGCACGGTCACAGTTTATTTTTTCTACTGAGAAAGGAGGGAAATACCACCTGGAGCCCGCTGTGGTGACAAAGCCCGCAGAGATTTACTCCTCAACTCCGCAGTTGCCCTCAGCTTGAGAAGTGGCATTCTTAAGCTCACTGTTTACAGCTTTTGTGTGTGTGTGTGTGTGTGTGTGTGTGTTGAAGCACAACTTAATGCCACTCTAAATAGACGAATATGTTGGTTAAAAGAACTTCACAGTTCGCTGCCTTGTGTAGGATGAAAATCAATGGGACATGACTTGAAGTCATACTTCGGATGGTTTTTGTGACAGCGTCTCAACAGCCTCTAGTTTGTAGCTTTTAAGAAATGTATGGCTAAACTAAATTGGACATAATCTTTGAAAATGTCACATTTTTAATTTATTCAGCAGTGTGGGAGTCCAAGACTTTGACGAAGGATGCTTTCTGGAACAAAGATCCAAGTCTTTTAGATATTTTACTTGTACGTTAGTCCCTTTAGTAATAATCTTCACAATGTGGTTTTACTCTAATGAAGACGCTTGATATGACAAATATTTATGCAGTATATGATACTACTCATGCCTTAATCAATGAAATAAACCGCAAGGAGCACACAAGGCTTTTTTTTTTTTTAAACACCTGCTGTTTATGTAGGAGATGTTGAGATGGTATTTCTGCTGTTTGTGCACAGACTTGTAGGATTAGTGTTAATCATGGTTGTATTGCCTCGGGGATCATGGGTAAACAATCAATTGCGTGTGGGAGGTCCACGGGCCACACCCACTGACATTCCTTCAGAGGAACCGCTCGGAGCAAATCACAGAAAATCTGGACTTAACTGGAAGCGCCAGTGACGAAGAAGAAGAGCGAGGAGATTCCTGACAGAACATTCAACGAAGTCGTGTTTCCCAAAAATAACTCAAAACAACTGCTTTGCTTGCAGAACTTTTGAGAAAATCTGATTTCTTTTGAACATATAACGCATGCCACTGCAGAATTGGTCCCCAGGGGAAGTTTCCTCCCCAAATGTGCGATAATGGCTGCAGCAGAAGTCATTAATAGCAGGCTAATGTGTGTCAGATGTTACCTGTCCAGCAGCAGCAGCAGCAGGGAAGAGAGTGCCAGGATACGAGTGAGCAACCCGCATAATGAGAGGGACATGGCCTGCCAACTTGGGCAGCTGCTTCTCCACTGGGATAGAGTGCTGTGTGTAGAATTCTCTCCCCTAATTTGCCTCTGTTTGTTTCTGTGTATTTCTCATCAAGAAGCATCAGGTAGCACTTTTCACACCAAACGGCCTCATTTACACACAAACGCACACATGTAGACAAGCTCATCAGGGAGACTGTGGGAATGCCTGTGCCACTGTGTCAGTCACTGAGGTGATGTATTTAATCCTGAAACAAATCTAGACTTTGTGTGTGTGTGTGTGTGTGTGTGCTTGAGTCGGTGTGTGAGTGAGCCTGCCTGTGTACAAAGCTCAATCTCATACCCATTAGATTACGGCTGGCTGTGCAGCAAAGACACCCCACTGCCACTCCCACATGGAAGAGCAGGCAGGATTAGCCAGCTCCATACCCGCCCTTATCCGTGACAAAACCCACAATCGCCTCCCGCTGAGAGGCAGAGACTGAAAGATTTGATTTGATCTGCCCTCCTCAATATAACAAGAGTGTCTTTTAGGGGTAAATTAGTACTGCTCAGTCTACCATGGGGCAATGTGGATTCAGCCTCAAACTGTGTCCTTTTTAACCCAATGATCGATCCCTTTTGTCACAATCTGGAGCACTTACAGCGATCGCTCTGTGGAAGTGAATATAAATGGAGGCGTTTTCGACTCAATCGATGGTCTATGAATGCAGAAAACGTGCTGTTGTCTGCTGAGGGAGGGGCTCCTTACAGAATTAGACATTTATTACAGGTTTGGTGTGTAGGAATTAGTCACAACTGCAGATTATAACGCACAAGGATCTTGTTCATTTTTGTTTATCGTGATAGCAGCCTCTGTAAGGGTCATGCTTCCGCGCCCATGTCATTTAAATTTGCTTTTCCATGCGTTCATGTTTTAGTGGCTTTTATACTTAATGAGTGTCCACATCAGTGTACTCGATCTCCCCTTTCTCTGTTTTCCACAGCACAGAGTTGTGCATGTTTGGGTACCAGCAGACTCGTAACCTCAAGCAGGTTTCCATAGTTACCATCTTCTTCTCTGTATCTTTTGACCTAAATTTACGTCACATGGACCCTGGTGGACCTCTGCACACATGCGAATAAGTTATGACCTGACCCTAAACAGCCAGACCTTTGCCTAAACTGGATTATTGCACTTACACAAGCATACTCATGGGTACTACGTTCAATTTTGGTCACTAAACTCATCTAAAATTGAACTTTTAAGGCTTGGCATGACATAGCTTTGGAAAAATCCCCTACAGGGAGACTATTTGTATCTTCGTTTGTTGAGGGATTACCAAAGTCCATAGGTGACCAGTGTCAGGTCATCAAATAGCTACTGAGATGTTTCACAGCAGTGGACTGACATCCACAGTACTTTGCTTCTAGCTGGGCTAAAACCACCTGGTCTGACAACAAGTCAATACTTACTTTATCCACAGCTTGCTATTTTCAGCCAAGACATATCTTTCTATCACTTTTCAGGTCGACATCAGTGTGCGATGCATCAACACAAGAGGCTTCCCGCTAAATGTATTGTCAGTGTCTCATTATTTGACGGAACCTGCCTGTTTCATTGCCCCCAGTCAAGCGCACTCTTCCCTCGCTGTCTCTTGTCTGCTTTCTGTCTCGTTCTCAGAGGAATCTGCCTCATTAAACACCATCAGCATTTTGTTTGCTCTGTGTGATTTGGACGTACTGCAAGTGAGGAAGGGGGTGGTGTGTGTGTGTGTGTATGTGTGTGTGTGCGCATGTGTGTGTGTGTGTACAGGCAGCTCTCATTAGGCTGGAAAAACATTGACAGGTTTTTTTTCTCTCTCTTTTTCGCCAGAATACAGATCGTATCTTCTCTTCCTTTATATATCAAAGGCTTCCACCAATCAACTCCCTGGTGTTTGTGTGGAAGTGTGTATATCCCAGTGAGTGGTGTGTGTGTGTGTATGGGGACACACACACACACACACACACACACACACACACACACACACACACAGATGTTTGCTGATTTGACAAGTTTGCACTGCAAACTCAGCCCAATTTGGCCAACAAGAAACATGTTTCCATACAGACGGTCACAGTGACAGCCCACTCTTAATATTCTCTCCTTTTAATTTGAGCTCTTTCTCCCCCTCAGTTTTTCTGTCATCTTCTTTCTTCTCTGTCTGTGTGTGTGTGTCAGTCTTCTTTCTATTTCTCTCTCACACACACACACACACCCGCCAAAACACCATGAGATGATTACACAAGCAGCATTTCGACGGGGTGTTCTTCTGGAGTTGTTCTCCTCGTTGGAGGAACCTCTGACTAACTCTCTGCTTTCACAGAGAACATTTTCTTCTGCCAGAAGAAATGAAATGATAAACAAAAAGAGCTTGAGGCTCCACTTGATTTTCTATCCGTGTACAATATTCAGTTTAATGTCCATTTAATACAACGCAATGCTTCATTGAAAGAAAAAAAAGAAAAAAGATCAAACCCGACATAAACATATGGGTTTTGGCATTTATTGGAATGCAATATGGCAATCATTACAATATTGTCTCAGTGTTTCTATTGTACAATTTACAAACTATATTTAAAAAAAAAAACATACAATAAATAAAGAGAATGCTTTATGTAGCTAATTCTTAGCATTGGACATGAGGCATTAACGTGGACACGGATCGTACTAATCTACATGTCTATTTCAACAGAAACAATCATCTGTACAAGAAACAATACAAAACAAAGGCTGAATAAAAAAACAAACAAAAAAAAAAAAACAGGCAAATCTCATAGTTTGTTAGTATGATCTTCCAGTACAAAACTATAAAGCGCTTGTAATGGTACATTCTATCTGACTCCACCCACTCTCTGTGTGAACTTTGCATATTCTGAATATTTAAAGACAGCTGGCACCTTGACAAGGGAGATTCCATGTTGTGTGAGATCACAGTACACACACACACACACACACACGCACGCACGCACGCACGCACGCACGCACGCACACACGCAGACATACAAGCAAATATGAAACATATTTTATTCAAGTCAAGCCCAAAGCAGCAAAATTAAAAAGAAGCCATTCTGCTTTTGCACACCATTACAAATCTGCCTTCACAAAACAGATGATAAAATAATGAAAAACAGAGTCGAATAAGAGGACGAGGCTTCAGTCTGAGCTCTCAGTAGCTCAGTACTCTCTGTGGCCACGTCCAGATCATGTTTTTATTATCAGTCTAAGAAAACTCCACAGGACGGAAGTTCACAAAAGTGCTGCTTTTTTCTCTCTCTCTCTCTCTCCATCTTCGTCTTCGTTTGTATTTTTACATGAATCCTCTCCTCGTGTTTCCTCGGATGAAAAAAGTCCCTCTAAAGTGCATGAATGAGGTAAATGAAATTCTTCACGAAAAACAGGTTTGTATCAGACCGGAACCATTGAGTGTTGCATGTGCTGAATTTGAGACAGCATTTCTTGTTGCACACTGGCAATGAGTATGTCCTGGTGTGACGGTGTGATGATTCCCAGTCTGTCCATCTCCCTGAGGGTGCAAAGACAAAAGATGTGTATGTTCAAACACGGACAGATACACCATGCATTATCCAAACACAAACGTAACATTACAGTAAGTTTGTCAGACAGATATCTTGAAAATGGCTTGTTTGTCTTTTTAAACTTTAAATGACTTGCTGCTAGTTGTGTCACTTGTGTCGTAGATATTGTTACTGTATCATTCCATAGTAATTGTTGTCATAATTATTGTAATTCAAAAGCTGTTTATTGTAACTTATCAGCCAGTATGCTATGTATTACTGTGATAAGTTACAATACTGATTTAGCACTCATTTGTACACACAGATTCGTCAACCAGATCTCTCAAAAATGGCTGATTAGTTTATAGAAAATGTTATTTATTGGCTACCAGTTGCAGCAAAATGAGTGTGTACAAGATACTGTAATTATTACTGTACTAATGTAATAAATTACTGTCAATCCAAAGCGATTTACTGTAACTTTCCACAGTAATCATGCTATATACATGATTACTGTGGTTTAGCAGTAATTCCCTGTATAAATACAGCATAGGTGTGACAGTAATGACAGTAAAAATGTTATATTTTGATGTTAAATTTGCTCGGTGACAGTTTTAAAAAGTGGGTCCCAATATAACAGGTACAGTGACAGTACCTGTTATGATGCTTTATGTTTGGCTGGCTGTCATAGTTCTCCTTTCTTCTAACTCTCTCGGGAATTCCTTCCGTATGTGTGCGGAAACATGTGTTTGTGCAGAAAATTAAGATTTTGATTAAAAAAAAAAAAAGGTTTTTGACCTTAGGAACATGATTTCACAGGACTTAATGTGCTCATTATCACTTCTTTTCAAACCATTTGATATTTTATCCAATAAAGGACAAAGGTCACCGGTGACATTGCTGTGCAGAAACACCTTTATGGCAGTAATCGACCTTATCTTAAACACCACAGCTTTGGAACAATGGGAAACTGTCACATATTACCCCCGGCTGATCAAATTCATGTACAACAACAGCCAGACTCAATATTATACCATCCAAAGTAACTTAAACAATCGCAGTGACTCCTCTGCACCCATGTTTAACCACTAACCTCTCTATCAATAGACAACCCTGTCTACCAATTAAGCTATAACCATAATCTCAAGTTGTCTCTGTGGCCACAGCCTGATATAGTTTATGCCTTTGTGCTGTAAACTGACTGCTGTTGTCTTACAGAGCTATTCTAACACACATAAAAGAGTTTAATCACAAAGGGATTCAATACTGACAAGAAACCACATCCTTAGGTATGAAATATGAAAATGCTTTTGCATCAAACTTTCAGGTCCATAGTCTTTGCATTAGAGGAATATGTTATCCATCTCTCTTATATTTCATAAACACAGCAGACCTGGCATCGATGAATGAACTACACCAGACAAAAATGAGCTGGATAAATGTAGTTTGGCTTAATTGTTGATTAGAATAAAAAGATTTCACCCTTAGAACACAGAGCATTTTGGCCGTTTATGTAATAATGCAATAATAGAGTGTCTTATATCCCTTTTTTCAGCACAACCTCGGCAAAAAGTACTCAAAATGTTTAAAACCGGATTGAATTTGTGAAATTTGGAAATACGTACACAGTTCAAAGTTCACTTGGCTCATTTTTATGAACAAAAAGGAAAGAAAAAAGGTCTTTTTTTGCACAATTATTGCTACTTTACATCACTACTAATTTTGATGAAAAATGCATTTTTTTAAAAGCCTGAATATGTGCCCTTTAAACAGGACGTCCATATAAGGACTTGTGTGTTATTCCCATGGCAAATTAACCATGGATGCACCGCATGACCACTAAGGGTTAACAATAACCAGTAACTCTTTACATGTCTTTGTTTAAAAAATGAATGTTACGACACATGTGGTGTAAGTAATGAACTAAAGAGGAATCTGTGTGCTTGCTGGATCGTCACACAGTCGCTCTTGTAAGTTCCCTTCACCAGAATAAACCCGTTGAGATGTGTCATCTCGTTTTCCCACACCTTCCTGTTCAATTTTGTTTTTCACAGGCGCTGATGATCCAACAAACTCATCAGCTGCTGTCCAGTTGACTTCTCTTCAAGCTTCACACGATTACTTCCTTCACTCTACAACTGAGGGCAATGCATTGACTTCCCTTCAAGGTGAGTTTGTCCAAAATTATTTACACTTTCGTTGCCATTTGGGCCATTTCCTGCATTTCAAGCTTTGATGTGTTCCCATTCAGAACAGGCACGCTTTTGCCTTCAGGTGACACTTCTAAAATACAAAGTCTGTTCACCGTGAGCACATTAATGTAAGCACATGTCTTACACATTTACTACATTTAACAGCTCATGCTCAGTTCAACGGCACCTATTCGGAAAACATATTTGCGCTTCATCCGTTTCGTCCGGCGTTGTCATGGCGATCATTCCGGTTGCCAGTTTTGAGAGTGGTGTTTTTTAATGCTGCTGCTGGTTTTTGCGGAGTGAGATATGTGATGGGTGTAAGTATGCCAAAGTGACTCTCACTTAAATCCACTTTCACGTGGTTACACTTACTGGTGTGTGAGAGTCAGAAGGCTGTCGAGGCTGGTGTATCCTGCTGCTGCCAGCGTGTCTGTGTACTTCTCCAAACCGACGGACTGCAGCCACTCACACACCGACCACTCGGGCGCACACACCTCCGGTACGACTGACACGCACACCTCTGAACCCAGCCCCGGCTCCAATATTGTGGGTGTAGGTCTGAAAACAGAAGAAGTTCGTAATTATAGATATGTGAAAGCATGACTTGAAGAGATGGATATGCAGTGTTGTAATGTAGTAAAGTAAAAATACTTGTTATTATTTCTATTTCTAGCCACGATTACTTTTACTACTTTTACTTTTACTAAATCAGAAGAAGAAGAAGAAGAAGAGTTGGTAATAGTCTGTATTTATATAGTATTTTCTTGATGAGCTGCTTTACACTACAGTTTGGCATTCACACACCTTTCATACACATTCACACGCTGCAACATGGGATTAAGTGTCTTGCTCAAGGACACATATAGTCTAACAGAGCTGGGAATTGAACCCACAACCTTCCAGTTAAATGACAACTCGCCTTCCAAACTTTTTTAATACTTTAAGTACATTTTGATACTTAAGTACAGTAAATGTCATATACTTAAAGACTTTTACTCAAGTAATATTATAAAAACTGACTCTTCAACTTCTACCAAAGTAATTTTCTGGTAAGATACTTGTACTTTTACTCAAAGTACAAGTATTAATGTGAATACACATGTGTCTTGTGCCTGGTGTACAGACCTGTCTCCTCCTGTCCGGCGCAGAGTCCCTGGGTTACGGATGAGCTTATCCAGCATGTTGAGTATCTGGCTGAAGGTGGGTCTTTCTGCTCGCTCTCTCTCCCAACAGTCCAGCATGAGCTGGTGCAAAACCACAGGACAGTCCATGGGCGCAGGCAGGCGGTAGCCCTCCTCTATCGCTTTAATCACCTTCAGAACAGACACACGTGGAGGTTTAATATACTGTAGTTTATACCGTAGTTTTTAAGACCACAGCTGCTTCCAGACATGCACTGAAGTCATGACATGTTCTGGAGATTGTCCGGTCAATCGGCGAGGGAGCACATGATGCCAGATAATCTCCAGAAATCCTAGAAATAATGTTTGAGTGAGTCCATGTGTGAACACAGCAGGATCTGACACAGTTCACTGTAAATAACTCGACAAAGAAATTAAAACCACACTGCGGTTTTGTAAAAAGAATTTAAAATAATGAAAATAATCTGCCACTTAAAACACGACCACTTAAACTAAATTAAGCAGCTGTATGCTTTGTATTGCTATCAATGTTCATCAATGACACACTATCTTAAAAATACCGCAAACGCTCAAATATCTGCTGAGTTCTGTGTTAAGAGGAGAATTAATGGCGCTTTAGTCGACACGGCGGAGTTTCACTAAATCAAAGAAGATTAAAACAGAGAGAGAGGAGAGGTGTGTGTTATAATTTGTGAAAAAAACAACGGATAAAATGTCTAGAAAACATCTCCTCAAGAAGGTTTTGGAAAATGAATTCATAATGAGTTTTGATAACAAGAAACTCGCAGAAATTGGAGGATAACACTCAACAGAAATTCAATGTTTTCTTTTTGAGACGTACAATAATTTATCCTCAGAAAAAAAAGAAACATGGGTTTCTGGCCAAGTCAAATGTATAATTTACGAAATGATGCAGGGGTCAATCCACTGGGTTAGACTGCAATATGGAGGGTGGGTTATTTTCTCTTTAAATATCCTAAAGACAAGCAGCCATATTTTCAATTATTCATCCTTATTTATCTATTAAATTATATAATCCAATGTGAGGACTGTACAGAGGAAACAGTTTCTCTAAAAACTCACAAGCAAAACTGGGTCTGCAGATAAAGCTGCTGTTATCAATTTGTCCAGAGTATGCTATTAACTGTTATTTAGACAAAAACCTTTAACATATTTTTGTTTTTGACTATCTTCCCTTTCAGATTCTGCACTGGTAGTTTGACATGTAACTTTAAAGAGACTTTAAATATATACCTTCTGCTTCAAACTTGAACTAAATAACTAACAGCATTACAATTTAAATATACAACATATAATATCTATTAAAACCTTTATATACACACAAAATAAATCAATTCAACAATAAAAAAAAACAACAACTTACATCCTGGTTGTTCATGTCCCAGTAGGGTCTCTCTCCATATGAAACGACCTCCCACATCACGATACCATAACTCCACACATCACTGGCTGTGGTGAACTTTCTGTAGGCTATAGCCTCGGGGGCCGTCCATCTGATGGGGATCTTCCCTCCAGGGGAAAGGTAAGTGCCCGTGCCCTCCTACAACAGACCAGTGAATAATGGATTTTTAATAATGGAAGAAATGTGTGAACTAAAGACACGAAAGCACATGCTCGAATCCAGCCTTTCTAGATTCACTCTGAGCGTGTCTCACCCTCGTCGTGTAGGCGGCCTCTGGGTCGTCCTCCAGAACCCGACTCAGGCCAAAGTCGGACACCTTACACACCAGGTTGCTGTTGACCAGGATGTTGCGAGCGGCCAGGTCTCTGTGAACGTAGCTCATGTCTGACAGGTACTTCATGCCCGAGGCGATGCCGCGCAGCATGCCGACCAGCTGGATCACCGTGAACTGGCCGTCATGTTTCTGGAATGTACACGGACAGATGAGCGCCACACGAAGCACACTGTGTCTATGATTGGCGAACATTTCGAACATCTCACTATGGTTTTTTTTTTATATATAAAATTATACATACACGAAGAAAAGCATCCAATGATCCATTTTCCATGTATTCTGTGATAATCATCAGCGGTTTGCCTGAACAGATGAAGACATAGAAATATTAGACTGAATAACCGCCTGCACATTAAGACAAAATCCAAATACTGCCACCACTCACATCTCGTGACCACGCCCTCCAGCCTGATGATGTTGGGATGGTCAAACTGTCCCATGATGGAGGCCTCGGACAGGAATTCCCTCCTCTGCTTGTCAGAGTATCCCGTCTTCAGACTCTTGATGGCCACGTAGACCTCCCTCTTTCCCTGCGCGCGCAGCCGTCCGCTGCACACCTCGCCGAACTCTCCTGCACACAAACGGCAGAGTCAGTGCCAAGTAAGCATGTGTGTGTGTGTGGGGTTTGCGGGCGTGTGGTCGATCAATAACGCCAGACTCACCCATGCCAATAACTCTCTCGATGTGAATACTGCTCACGTCAATTTCCTTGGCAAACTCGTGGATCGCCTGATCGGGATCTTCATATGTGAACGGATCCACGTAGATTTTGACCCCTGTCAAGAATGAGAGGAAGAAGAAGGAGTTATGTGGAGGAGGGCGACAAATGGGAGTTGTGTAACTGCTGCATATGTTATGTAAACGGGAAACGTTCAGGTGGATATGAGAGTGATTTTGCGTTATATACTGAATATGTGTATGTGCAACCGACCTGGGTTAAGATGTTTCTCCTCCTCAGAGTCGTGCTTCGTTTTACTGTATTTGCTCCTCCTTATGAAACACAAGAAATGATATGACATTAAATATACAGATATAAAGAGGACAAGTTTTAAAACAAGGGGTTTTAGTAACCCAAACCAAGCTCCCTTTTCACTTGGCCCAAAAAATCGCCAAGCGTTCTACGCTGCAGCTTTAAGCGACGAGACAGACTAGCTCACACTCAATGCCTGGCGTTGTTTTGAATTTCATCGTTTTCTTTTCCAGCAGGGGTTGCACACTGATTGGGCTTTTCAGGATTTACCTCAGTGAAAGCAAAAAGGAATGAGAAACGGGGAGCGACGGGCTGCAGGAGAGACAGCGCGAGCAGATGAAAGCATTTAAGGGGCGAGAGGGAGGAGGGGTGATGCCTCAGGTAGTGCAAGATAAAAGGTGTTTTCCATTAAACAAAGAAACTGTCAAAGACATGTGAGCAGTCGAGAAAAGCTCGTCTGTGTGTGTGTGCACGCGCACATCAGGGGAAGCTGCTGACACACACAAGCTGTGCTGGTGAAGAGACGGTAATGACAAGTCAGGGACAAAGGGATTATCACTGTCTCCGCTATAATCCCTGTTAAAAGCTCCAGGTAACACACACACATTTAGCCACACAGAACTGGAGAGCTGTGTGTATTGTTTGTGGCAGTTTTCAAAAGCAGTGGTTAAGGAGGAGCCGGCACACAGGTTAGTGTTAGTGATGCACTGATGGGAATGTTTGAGCTTATAAGGGAGCACACACACACACGCCTGTATGGAGACTTATGCATACTGTATATGTTTGTGTGTGTGTGAAAATACCTGCGGCTAATGATGAAGACAGCTGCCGATATCAGCAGCAAAACTCCAACCCCACTGACAGACAGCAGCAGGAAGGCAGAGTTCATGCCTTCTCCAATCAGAGGGAAGGGATCTAAATGGGGAGGACAGACACACACACACACACACACACACAAAAAGAGAGTTATCACTTTATTCTGAGGACGTTAATGCACGATATAAAACCACTGAACATTACTGTCAGAATACCTGAATTGGTGGAGAATTCAAACGGGGCACTGAACTCTCCGTATCCGGCAGCTGTGCGAGCGCGCACATGAAACACGTACACAGTGAGTGGGTTGAGACCCGTGACATCGACTTTGCGAGAGAAGGTCCTCATTATGCGGTACGACCTCTCCCTCTGATCCTGATTAGACGAGAAAAAAAGCAGAAGAGGGGTCTCTTTTCAGTCCCTGACTGCAAATCCATCGCCACCATCAGTGATGTACAAACATATTGACATTCCAGATGGGTGCCTGCACTGCGTTACCTGCGGGCGGCTCACCTTTTCATAGAACTTGACCTCGTATTCCAGGATGACCCCATTAGGTTGATTTGGCTGTTGCCACGACAACGACAAACTGTGTCTGGTGACATCAGTGGCTTGGATGGACGACACTGGAGAGGGAGCTG
Source organism: Solea senegalensis (assembly GCF_019176455.1). NCBI lineage: Eukaryota > Metazoa > Chordata > Actinopteri > Pleuronectiformes > Soleidae > Solea > Solea senegalensis. Next base: position 10,451,311 of record NC_058021.1, read on the forward strand.
CGAGGGAGGGAGAGAGAGAGAGAGAGCGATCATTCAGACACAGCGGCGTGACTTTTAGGCTCTGTGATCCTGCTGATGATGTCAATAATCGTGTGTATGCTGCCTGTTTTGCAACAAGCCCATTGACCCTGCACCTGAGAACTGACCTAAATCTCATTTTTGTCAACTCCACAGTGACAAGGCCTATTCTCCACTTTCTCTCCTCTTACACGCCTCCTTTGTTCATTCCTTTATGGTGCTCGTCCCCCCTTGTGGCTGTTCATATGATACGGGGCCATATGGTGGCACAGGTTTGGACGTGACACGTCCCTGACATGCTCTCACGCTGTGCACACACAGCGAAGTTATTTCCCCGGGGGAAACCTGGCACTAAGCAGGTGTGCTCATTTCTAAACGCCACAGTAAAAAGGAAAGTCTTGCGGTGACAGTTGAGATGTAGGAGCGCGCGAGAGGAAAAGCACACTCCGGAAAATAATGGAGAGCATGTGTGATGAAACGCCTCACACCAGCTGACACTTTCACAGCTAAAATGAAACACGCCATAAAACCTGAGTGATTTTTCCAACGTTTCCCCGGGTCAACACACTCAGAGAGAGCGGGGCTGTAATATGTGTCGAGCATTCCACTACGTGGTGTTGTAAGCGACTTTTTCATTGCGGCCACTTTCCCTTCAACCAGCTCTATTTGTATTTAAGTCGGTGATTTACATTTCCAAGAGCGCTGTCTGACATCCTCTTGAGAACATCCCTACAATTAATTGTGCAGTTGTTAGGTGTAGGAGGACAGAGTAATAACTATGGCAACTGTGACAGTGATAGTAAGAGCACACTTTTCTAGTTGAGAGAGCAAGAAAAGTGTCTTATCGTCGCATTACATGCTCTTGTCTTGTTAATGGAGGTACTGGTGTCTCTGGTGACATATGATTTGATCAATGACCATTTGAAAGTAACCTGGAAGAAAATGTAATCTTATGTCGCATGTGATTGTAACTGTGAAGTATTCATTCATCTTCATCACCGCTTTATCCTCCACATGAGGAGTGCTGTGCCAATCCCAGCTGACACAGGGCGACACGCGGGGCTCACCCTGGACAGTTGGCCCGTCCATCGCAGGGCCACATAGAGAAATCTGAGTGTTTTTGGACTGTGGGAGGAAACCGGACAACCCGGAGAAAAGCCATGCACGCACGGGGGACAACGTGCAAACTCCACAACATGCATCTCAATTCATCTCACTTTTCAACACCAAATATATTTCAAACGGGTTTTACAAGCCATTTGGACTACATTTTGGAGGGGACACTACCTTTCTCCAGCACTTATGTAAACTCCATACAGTATAGAGTTTGTACTGTACAGCATGCTTCCTCAGGTTTGGATATTACTCCTGGGGACCTTGTTCCCCTGTGGACCCTGAAAGCACTGAACAGCAGATTGTATTGTGCTGACCCACTTACAGGCAACATACTGTATATAAGCAGATTTTGTGTTAGTGCAACAGTCACCAGTGTGGCAAACACATTTATCACACACACACACACACACACATACATACGCTGCTCTTTCTCACCCGCTTGGTTGGTGGTTACAGTGACAGACACACTTTGGGCTGCCCCTGCACCGCTGGCTTGGGAGACCCCGTTACGTGCATGGACGATGAAGGTGTAGTGCGTGTGGGCCCTCAGCTCGCTCACCACCACCCTGGTGTTCTTCAGGCCGGTCTGGCCGGGAGAGAAGAGCACGTCAGAGCCACATGGAAGGCAGAGCTGAGAGCTGGGTCTCGGGTAATCTGCAGGTACCGGTCTGCTCTGGAAGACTCCTCTCCCTGGCTGAAGTTCCGATCCCACAATCCCTTGGTCCGACTGCATCCCCAAGGCATTGTGCTGAACTTCGGGCTGAGTGACGCTGCGGTTCCTGGGGGGAGCTTTACCAGCAGTCTGACTGTGGCTCCCTGTTTGACAGATGAGACACTCCAGGCTGTAGCTGGTGTCACTACGTCCTCCCAGCCGCCGAGGGGGGGCCCACTCCAAGACCACCGAGGTTTCATTCACAACTGAGATGAGCTGCTGTGGGGCTGAGGGCGGCTCTGAGGAGGAGACAGGGAGAAACCTCAGTGTGAACAATTCCAACCACACGCATGGGTTTGCTGCACATTCTGCACTACACATAAGGGGAGAGGAAGCCAACATGGAGGTGGGGGGAGGAGGGGGGTGATAGATACTGGCACGGGTTGAAATGCAGACATCTGGCATCAGACTCAAAACCGTCGAGTTTTTGATGGGTGGTATGGTTTCCACTGTGGCATTTCCGTGTGTGTGAGCGTGCACGCGTGCATGTGTGTGTGTCTTTTCATTTTTCCCAGGCGAAGGAAACCATGTGCTGTATATAGGCATAATTAAGTTTACGACACACAGACCGAGGTCTCTAAGAGAGAGGGAGAGAGAGGGAGTTTCTTTAGTTATCACTCCCAGACAGGATGGAGATGGTGGCTTAGTCATAAGTAATGGGATCATGAAACAGGACTGGCATTCAGACAAGTTTGTGTCTCCCTTTGTTTGGTCTGGATTGAGAGGTTGACAAACAATAAAGTGCAATTCGCTGTTATTTGCAAGCAATGCACACACATAATGTCTGTAGTCGCTCTTCTGCCTCTGTCTTAATAGCGTGCAAATGTGTGCGTGTCCTTACGGGTACAGGCCATGGAGGGAAGGTCGCCGTCAGAGCGGTAAAATCCAGAGTGGCAGTCACAGACAGTTGCCCCGTCTCTGAGCGAGTGGCTGTGTGGAGGACACTTAAAACATCCTGGGTCTGACGATTTGGCCTTGTAGAAGCCAGCTGAGCACGCTGCAGAGAGACAAGGACAGACAGGGAGACACACCACAAATAAAAGTCAGTAACATTCAAAGCTGAGTATCTGAAACGCCGTGGCAGTGGGTGGTGGGGTACTAAACTGACTGAATCACTACAGGTAAATGTCGTTGTCTGAGAATACCTTGGGGTTCACACTATTGGTATAGTTTGTGGTAACAAACAACAACAATAAATAAACTTAAGAATGATGCATGAGCCATGTGAAAGAAATGCTTTGACAGTGGGTTCACTCATCAGTTAAACAGTCGATTATGACTGATTGATTGAACATTTTTGATAGTTAAAGTCATTTACCGGGCAAAATGCCTGGGAATCTGCAGGCTACGGTTTATAAAGATAAAACGGCACCACTTCACTAGGTGACTGACCAGAGTAAGCATATAATCAAAGTAACGAGGAGCACGTGTGGTGACATAATGAAGATTTCTGACTGGATATATCATGGGAAGGGAAAATAATTAAGTACATTTGTTACATCGCCAACAACTGCAAGGCATTTTGTTGAGAAATACTTAACACGGTCCAAACTATCAGTAAGTTTACTGCAATTAAAGTCCAGTTTAATGAGGGATGCAGGTCACTCGAAGTGCGTTCACCATTCAAATGACCCCTGACCCGTTGATTTAGCCTTTGGTGGCTTTCGCATTGATTGCTTAGAAAGGCCAAAAAGTTCATCAACACATTTCTTCTTCCTTTGGATGAAAACTGAATCATCAGACCAAAATGTATAAAGATCAGTCTTGAAAAAGAAATAGATGGAACATGAGCGCCAGAAGCAGTTTTACTTCTTTTATCTGTTCTTCTTTTATTATTTCGAGGAGCAAAAAATAAACACACATAAAAGGGGACTTAATGATCATCTCCCACTCCCCAAGAACACTCGATGTGAACGCATCAAAACTTCACAGAGCCAGCAGCCCACACAAATATAATTGACATTTAAATATATACAAATAACGAGAAACAGAGAAGGGGAGAGGGCGAAGGAGAGACGCGGGAGAGGAGGGAGAGAAATCGTCTCTCTATATACCAAGGAGTTCACGCACTGACAGAGCAACAATACAATAAATGAGTGCATAATTATACCGCTTGACATCCACTGGTGAAGCAAAGGAGATGGCAGAGTGTGCCCGTTTAGTGCCAGTTCCCCTCTCTCTAATTTCAGAAGGAAATCCTTCATTTGTTTCAACGGCAATCAATCTTTTTCAGCACCTTTTTTCATCATCACAACCTATTCATTCTCCTTTCTCCATCCCACCATCTTTCCTGGCGTTCTCCGTTTTTTTCCCCCCGTCCCTTTCACATTTCCATGGGAGATAAAGACATCCCAGTGGGAGTGGATAGGAATGTGGGAATGATGTGTGTGTGTGTGTGTGTTCAAGTGTGTCAGTATGCTTTATGACACTCTCATCAGCAGATGAGAGAGGAAGTCTCCTCTGTAATCTACTCTCACCGACCGTCCTGCCCCGTTTGAGAGAGCTTCCATAGATTTGCTCTTTCACACAGTCACTTGCCCTCCCTTTCACATTTTTCGCAACATCCCTCATTCGCTCCCTGTGCACTTCCTCCTCCTCCTCCTCCTCGAGCTCCACTTATATGACTCTGTGTCTCTGCTCACTCTTTGTGCATCCCCATATATCCCTCCCAGTGTTGAAGCACCGACAAAGCTGTGGCGCTGACTCACAGTGTTTACAGCTCAATACTGACACCAATACAAATGAGACCACACCACTGAAATCTGAACCTGAAACCTGTAAATCCATAAATACTTTTTGCAGTTGATGAGAGCGGCTTTCATCTCATCATCACGTGCTCAGCTGATAACGCCCGATGCCAGATCATGACACAATATTAGCATTGTCATGTTGTTTTGTGCATGCCTTTGTGTTTAGTCGTCAATAGTTTGGTCAGCCATGGATGAGGAAAGAGGGGGAATTAAAGACACAGAGAAAAGTCTCTGACCTGCTGAGGATTTGAAAGTTGATTATAAGGTTCAACAAGACTCTGCCTGGGGGAGCACACTGCTTTTGTCTCTGTCCCACTCAATTCTCTATCCTTGTCTTTAACAGGGGGGGACAAATTGATGCAGGAATGGAGGAAAGAATGGAGCAAGTATTTTAAGCCATAAACATCCTTCAGTGTCCTCTCATGTCTCTGTTCTCAGAGCCTTTTGTGTCTCCTTTAGCACCGTTTTCAAGGGGGGGGGGTTAGTGCTGCTGACCTGGAATAAGAGCTCATAAGGATGTCATTAACCCAACATTAACCCTACGCTACAGAGGGCCACGCAAGAGCATGAGCTGGACCAGTAAACCAGGAGTGATATGATACACACACACACACACACACACACACACACACTCACGTTAAGAAAAAAAAATTTTTATTGTGACAGTCTGTCTAAAACTGGACTGATATTGTACACACAGCGCAACTAACACACCCAGATAATCCAGTTAAGAGTCAAATCACTACTGCATTTATATATTCAGTCGGATCCAACTTGGCCGGGGCTCTCTGTCCATGCTCCACAGTTCCCGCCACCATGGGCTTAGACCCAGAAAAATGTAAAAGAAGCTGGTACACAGACGAAAAAAGACCACAAAAACATGGCAAAATCCAAACCGACAAAGACTGGAGTTTATGCTCCAGTCAGCTGTAAGAATTTTGAAGTTAATGGATAATGGAACACAGATTGGTGCTTGATCTGGTAAGATGTGACAGGTAAACCAGAAAATGTCTAATACTGACTCACTAAAAGGGAGCACATCGCCACCCAGCGTGGAGGTTCAAACAATCCATTATCCATAGATAGATAGATAGATAGATAGATAGATAGATAGATAGATAGATAGATAGATAGATGTAAGCAGATGTGACAAAAGAGAGAAAGTGTAAAAGATAGGATAAGGTTGACTGGGAGTGAGAAAAAGGGGAGTGAGATAAAGAGGACAACAGAGAAAGACAGAGACGACGAGGTAGAGAGCGAGACAGAAATGTGCCCTTTGATTAATATCAGCATTGTCTACATTTGCATATGCATTCTTCCACTACCAATGATGCAAATGCGGCTCATTGTAAATCCAACTACGAGAGCCTTGCCTGACACACTGTATGTACATGTGCCTGTGTGTGCACGTTTGTGAGGGTGTATTCTCCTTGACCCCGTGTTGTCTGTCATCATCCCTTGTTCCTTCTCAGCAGTGGGGTATAGAAGGAAGGAAGTACCCCTGACCGCTCCAGCCTGACACCTGTCTCTGTGATGGATGGATGGAGGGAGGGACAGATTGACGAATGGATGGATGGCTTGATAGACTGTCACACGAGGAGGCGGGGCACTATTAATCACAGGGGTCATGCCCTGTTAATTAAAACCCTCAGAATCGCCGGAGGGAAGACGCGATTCTTATCTTTTCCGACTGTATGCCTCCATTGACAGAAATTCTTGC